>NC_025997.2:61882398-61902774 GCF_000442705.2 Elaeis guineensis
CATTTGTTATACCAAATGGTACTATCAAATCAGGATTTTTGTAAAATTATGATTTTGCCCTTGAAGAGCATAAAGACTTTTTCAATTTAAAAATATTTGTATCCCTTCAATCTGCTTTGTAATCATCAAAATCAATTTAGGAGCAACAATCTCTCCCTTTTTGATGATGACAAAATATTTGAACAAAAGCATTTATGTGAATGCATTATAGATGCTTGAAAAGAGTATGATTCTTTTGGCATGTAATATAAATGGTCATATACAAAAATAGTTTGTCTATTTTCTTAAAGATTTGAAAATATGCTCATTGGATTATGTGATTTTGGTGTTAGAGCGGAAAACTTATTTTTGTTATCAGATTAAGCTGTATTTTGAAAATTTACTCATTCTCATTTGATTTTAGTTTTAGCATCAGAGCAAAAAATAATTATGTGCTTTAATTGCTTTTGATACAAAAAATAATTATGTATGCCAAAGCATGTTTAAGAGTTGATTTGGAATGTGTATTAGATCATTTTGAGTTTAAGATGTATCAGAGCAAGAGAAAGATAAATTTTGCAATGTATCAGAGCAAGAAAAATAATTTTACAATGTTATCAGAAAAAAAATTTTACAATGTATCAGAGAAAATTTTACAATGTATCAGAACAAATTTTATAATGTATCAGAGCAAAATATATTAGAGCAAATTTTATAATGTATCAGAGCAAGTTAAAAAAATTTAAGATGTATCAGAGTAAGTTAAATTTTTTAAGATGTATCAAGGTAAATAAAATTTCAAAAGATGTATCAGAGCAAGTTGGAATTTTGAATTAAAGTAAATCAGAGCATATGTAAAGAAGTAATTTAAAAGTTACTTATTTGCATTGTATTTTTGATATTGTTCTTTAAATTTTCCAATTCATTCATTAATTTTTCATAATTTGTAGTTTTGCTTTTGATGGGTTGCTTTTTTTTTTTGATGGGTTGCTTTTTCTTTAATTGCTCATAATTTATGGTTTTGCTTTTGATGGATTGCTTTTTCTTAAATTTGTTTAAATTTCTCCTCCTTTTTGACATCATCAAACATGATTACCTCCTCCTTTTTTTTTGAAACATTCTTTAATTTCTTCCCCTTTAGGGTTTATCACAGATGTTTGCTCCCCCTTAATGCAGCAATTATTAACAGCAAACAACAACAAAGAGAAGACAATATTTCAACAAGGAGAATATATATATAACCAAAATATGATCGTCATCATTACAAAAGGTAGAAGTAAAAGATGATACCATAAAACTATAATTGTTTCAATACATAGTTCTTAATATAAAGGTCAACCAGCTAATTGTCAATACATGGCCCCAAAATACAGATCCTAGAACAAGACACTAACACCTAGGATCTAGTAATGATCATGAGAAGTCATGGATCGGAGTCATCAGATATGGGATGAGAAGCTGATGGATTAGAAGTGCGTCCTCTACCCCGTCTGCCTCTGGCACGAGCAGGAGAGCGAGATGAACTGGGAGGCTGAGAATGCTGAGAGGCTAAGGACTGAACAGAAAGGGTGAGTCTGATGGAATCAAGTACGTTCAGTGCTCTGGAAACAGACTGAAGTAGAGCAGTGAACTGAGTGGTTGCATGCTCACTCGATCCTCGGATCTCTTTCCTCAGTAACTCATATCCACCCTCTAGTGCTCCTCTGAGCCTGCCAGCCTCTGCAGTGAGGTCTGTGACCTCAATAGTTGACTCCTGTGGCTTAGGATGGGCCAAAGCAAGGACTTGCCCCTGCAAGTCAAGAACTCTGCCAGTCAGTCTCCAGACTGTGTCCTCAAGCTGCTGAATCCGGATGGACTGATCTGATATCATCTGAAATACAGTGGAGATGTGGGGAGTCATAGTCTGATCAGAAGAAGTGGCTCCAGGTGTAAAAGAAGTACTGCTCCACTGACTAGATAGCAGAGAGGCCACACGCTGTGATATATGCTCGATCCGATCGTCAGCCAGTCTGAACTCTGATTGAGGTGCTCTGCTCTCTGGCTGATACACTGGTGTGGGCATCCTAGTAAACTCTGAAGGGCCAGCCTCTGTCTCAGGAATGAACTGGATATTTGGTGATGCTGCCCTGAAGTCATGGACAGGAGATGATGGACCTTCTTCTTCAGCTCTGTCTTCAGTTCTGTCTTCAGCTCTCTCCTCAGCTCTCTCCTCAGAGCCCTTGATCCAACCACCATCAGTCTTTGTAAATCCCATTCGGTGTAGGGTGTGTTGGTTGAAAGTGTCCACATGAGAGAGCTTAGTAGAAGCCTCCCCCTCACAGCTAACTCCAAACCTCCTAAATACTCTAGTAAGGGCCATACCATAAGGCAAGTGTGCCTTGGATCTGTTCAAAGTTTCTCTCATGGCCTCTATCATAAGTGCAGGGAGGTTCAGAGGGGTCTGAGTGATGACATGAAATATGATACAAACATCTCTGCTGGAAAGTAAATCATGCCTACCACTCCTAGGAAAGAAGAGCTTCGTTACCATCTGATGCAGGATCCTCATCTCAATGGACAAAATCTTTGCTTCCAATTTATTTAAACTCCCTGAATAAGTTCCTCCTAGTATAACTCTGATCCCCTCTTCTTTTACTGGGAGTTCCATATAAGAGTAACCCTCACTAGGCAACTGAAGTATTTCTCCCAATATACTAGAATCCAAGCAAATATCAATACCCTTGACTGTTGAAGTCACTGACCCATTTCCATAAAGTAGATTCTGGTAGAATTCTCTAACTAGGTCAACATAGGTGACTTCCTTAAGAGAGCAGTAGAAATCCCATCCTTGGTTTTTGATCTTAGTTGCAAATGTAAAGCCCTCTTTTTCAAAGAATCGAAAATCTATATTCTTCCCGGTTTTAACTTTTCTATCAGAAAGAGGATTCTTACTGGGGCTTAGGAAGGATTGAGGGGGACCTTGAGCAGATACTGAAGCTGGAGTTGGAGCAGTGGAAGACTGACCAGCTTGCCTTTTCTTTCGGACAATTTCTTCAGGCTCACGGATTGACTTTCTTCTTTGGGGAAGCTTCATCTTTGGAGCCATATTCACTATAGTAGAATGCAAGGAGACTTGGAGGAACATGTGAATGAGTGGAGGAGGGATCACAAGAGAGTGAAGAGGGATTTTGATGGAGAAAAGAAGTGGATTTGGGAAGAACGGTGGAGTGCTAGGGCACGCTCCAACCGTGCCAAACAATGGGAGAAAGCACAAAAAATCCTTTCCAAGGTGGCGATTTTTGGTGGAGAGGAGGAGGGAGAAGTGCCTCGAACTAAATCCTTGGATTTGGAGCAAAAGGAATTGGAGAAGTCGGCTTTTGGAAGGAAGAAGATGAGAAGATGAGTCGTCTCACGAATAGGGTCCCTTATAAAAACAATGAGCCCGTGGGAAGTTTGAGGAAATAACAAGTTTGCCATTGAGTCGACTCATGGGGGTCGACTCATGAAGTTCAAAAATTCAGAAAAAAATGAGAATAATTTCTAGAAAAATTTGAAATTTTGGGAGAAGGAGTTTTACTCAAAGATAAATTTTTAGAATGATAAATTTGAGCTTTTGGGACCAGGATAGATGTTGGAAATTGAGCTCTAAGAATTTTTGACATCAATTCTTGGAAATTGAGAAAAATTTAGGCATATGGATCTAGAATTCCTAGATTTCTCTTAATTTCACAGAATCTATCCTCACTAAGGGCCTTTGTAAAGATATCAGCTAATTGATTTTCAGTGCAAACATATTCAAGAATTATATTTTTGTTTTGAACATGTTCTCTTATAAAATGATGTCTTATTTCAATATGTTTGGATCTTGAGTGTTGAATTGGATTTTTAGATAGATTTACGACACTTGTGTTGTCACATCTTATTGGTGTTTCATTAAGTTTGATTCCAAAGTCTTCAAGTTGTTGCTTAATCCACAAGATTTGAGCACAACAACTTTCGGCTGCAATGTATTCGGCCTCAGCCGTAGACAGTGCCACCGAATTTTGTTTCTTGCTAAACTATGAGATTAGGTTAACTCCAAGAAATTGGCAAGTTCCACTTGTGCTTTTTCTATCTAATTTGCATCCAGCAAAATCAGCATCTGAATATCCTAATAAATCAATTTGTGAGTCCTTAGAGTACCATAACCCTAGAGTTTGAGTACCATTTAAGTATCTAAGGATTCTTTTAACAGCATTCAAATGAGATTCTTTAGGATTAGATTGATATCTAGCATATAAACAAACACTAAACATGATATCAGACCTACTTGCAGTTAAATATAATAATGAGCCAATCATACCTCTATAGTATTTTAAGTCTACACATTTATCTTCATCATCCTTGTCAAGCTTACATGAGGGACTCATTGATGTGCCAATTGGTTTGCAGTTCTCCATTCCAAATCTTTTGAGTAGTTTCTTGGTGTACTTGCTTTGGGTGATGGAGATTCCCTCTTTTGATTGTTTGATTTGGAGTCCGAGGAAGAAGGTGAGTTCTCCCATCATGCTCATCTCGAACTCCCCCTGCATAAGCTTAGCAAAGTCTTGACAAAGGGATTCATTAGTAGACCCAAAAATTATGTCATCAACATAAATCTGTATAACTAGCATATCATTTTGATTTCTTTTAATAAAGAGGGTCGTATCTACATTACCTCTTAAAAAACCATTATTTAGTAGAAATTTGCTTAGCCTATCATACCATGCTCTAGGTGCTTGTTTTAATCCATATAAAGCTTTATTTAATCTAAAGACATGATTAGGAAAAGCATGATTTTCAAATCCAGGAGGTTGTTCTACATATACTTCTTCAGCAATATATCCATTTAAAAATGCACTTTTAACATCCATTTGAAATAACTTGAATTTCATAAAGCAAGCATATGCAAGTAGAAGTCTAATAGCTTCTAATCTAGCAACAGGTGCAAAGGTTTCATCAAAATTAATTCCTTCTTCTTGATTATATCCCTTAGCAACCAGTCTTGCTTTATTTCTAATTACATTTCCATGCTCATCTAATTTGTTTCTAAAGACCCATTTTGTGCCAATTATTGAATAATTTTTAGGTCTTGATACTAAGGTCCAAACATTATTTCTTTCAAACTGATTAAGTTCCTCTTGCATTGCATTAATCCAATTATGATCATTTTCAGCTTCTTCAAAAGTTTTAGGTTCAAGATGAGATACAAAAGCACAATGATTAACTACATCTCTAAGTGAAGAACGGATTTTTACCCCATGCATAGGATCATCAATAATTAACTCCTTAGGGTGGTTGTGCACATACCTCCATTCCTTGGGTAGGTCATTTGTACCTTGAGGTTGTTCTTGAATTTCTTCACCTCTCTCATCTTGTTCGTCTTCTTGATCCTTGTCTTCTGGAGTTGCTGAATCTTTCAGATTGATCTCCTTCATACCTTCTATTAGTGGATCTGCATCATCAACACCCTCATTCTTCCTTGAAGGAAGATTGTTAGATTCATCAAAAACAACATGTATGGACTCCTCAACTACTAAAGTTCTTTTGTTGAAAACTCTAAATGCTTTACTAGTGGAGGAGTAACCTAGAAAGATTGCTTCATCTGATTTTGCATCAAATTTACCAAGTTTTTTTTGTCATTATTTAATACAAAACATCGGCAACCAAAAATATGAAAATATGCAATATTTGTTTTCTTCCTTTCCAAAGTTCATAGGGGGTTTTTTTTAAAAATTGTCTAATCAAAGCACGATTTAAAATGTAACATGCTGTGTTAATTGCTTCCGCCCAAAAATATCTTGGAAGGTTGCTTTCACAAAGCATGGCACGGGCCATTTCTTCTAAAGTTCTGTTTTTTCTTTCAACTACCCCATTCTGTTGGGGTGTCCTAGGAGCAGAGAAGTTATGGCCAATTCCATTTTCATTACAAAAATTTTCAAAATCTTGATTTTCAAATTCAGTTCCATGATCACTTCTAATATTTTGAATTGAAAACCTTTTTCATTAGTGACTTTTCGATGAAATTTAGTGAAAATATGAAAAGTTTCATCTTTGTGTGCCAAAAAAAAATCCAAGTAAAACGAGAGTAATCATCTATAATTACAAAGCCATATCGTTTTCCTCCTAGACTAGTGTTCTAGTTGGTCCAAATAAGTCCATATGTAAGAGCTCTAATGGTCTAGAAGTTGAAACAGTATTTTTGGATTTAAATGAAACTCTAGTTTGTTTACCTAATTGGCATGCATCACAAATTCTATCCTTTCAAAATTCAGTTTTGGCAAACCAAGAACTATTCTTTCTTAATTAATTTTGAAGAGAATGCATGCTGATATGTGCAAGTCTACGATGCCACAGCCAACTAGTCTCATTAACTTTAGCATTCAAGGATACTAGGCATTACATGTCTAATTTGGCTAAATCATTCAAATCTACCATATAAACATTACCATGCCTATGTCCTATAAATTTAATGCCATCGTTAATAGGACTAGTCACAATGCAAACAGATGATTCAAAAACAACTTTATACCCTTTATCACAAAATTGACTAATGCTAAGTAAGTTATGCTTTAAACCTTTAACTAACAAAACATTTTCAATGTATTTGGAGGGAGTGATACCAATGTTACCTATCCCGATGATCTTTCCTTTGCCATTATCTCCAAAGGTGACCATCCCTCCATCCTTAGCATCAAGCGTGATGAATTGTGATTCATCACCAGTCATGTGTCTCGAGCATCCACTGTCAAGATACCATTTCCTGTTTCCTCCTTGGGATGCTAGACACACCTGCAAGCAAAGGTCAAGTTTCTGTCTTAGGTACCCAAGCTTTCTTGGGTCCTTTTAGGTTAGTCAAAATGGTTCCTTTTGAAACCCATATTTTCTTTTAGTTGTGTTTGCAGATTTGTTAATAAGGCATGTGTATGATTTATGTCCTATTCTACCACATTTGAAGCAAGTAATATTTGTAGACTTGTTACTTGAATAATTTACATAAATATTCTTCAGAAATTTTTTTTTCTTCAAGGGGTTATAGCCAAGTCCAGCCTTATCATATACAGCTTTTTGATTATCAAGAATCATATTTAGTTTGTTTGAACTTAAGGTGAACTTATCTATATAGGTTTCAGCTTGTTAATTTCATTCTTTAAGTTTTGATTTTCGTGAATCAAGGTGGATTTTTCAATTGAAAGGTTTTCAGCTTGTTTCACTAAGGACTGATTTTCCAATTTCAGTTCTTTGTTTTTCATCCCTAGTTTCTTTAATTCATCAATTAAATCATAGAATGCTTCATGAATTCTTCAAAAGTAAATTCACTAGTGGATTCAGAAGTTACCTCATTTTCGTGTGCCATAAGGCACAGGTTGGCTTGTTCTGTTGAGGTTTCCTCATCGGAGCTTGAGTCATCACTCGCACTCCAAGTCGCCATCATTGCTTTCTTTTTGAACTTTTTGGGACCTTTCTTCAGTTGTGGACATTCGGATTTGAAATGTCCCGGCTTCTTGCACTCGTAGCATATAAGGGGTTGATCTTTCTCTTTCTCTTTGCTTTGTTCCCTTTTGTGAACTTCTTTCTCATCCCCTGTTTTCTTTTTTTAGAAACTTCTTAAATCTCCGGGTGATGAGTGCCATCTCTTCATCCTGTTCTTCATCTTCAGTGTCATCCGTTTCATCATCAGGCGAAGCTGTGGATTTAAGGGCAATGGTTCTTTTCTTTTTGACTTCATCCTCTTGATGTTGCTTCATGTTAAGTTCATGAGTCATCAAGGATCCAAGAAGCTCTTCTAGAGGTAGAGTGTTCAAGTCTTTTGCTTCTTGGATGGCAGTCACCTTGGCTTCCCAAGTTCTTGGCAATGACCTGAGAATCTTCTTACAAGCTCACTGTTAGTATAAGATTTGCCAAGACTCTTCAAACCATTAATTATATCAGTAAAACGAGTAAACATAGCAGTTATGGACTCATCATGCTCCATTTTAAACAATTCATATTTATGCACAAGCATGTTTATTTTAGACTCTTTTACTTGATTTGTTCCCTCATGGGTTACTTCTAACCTATCCCATATTTCTTTAGCAGATGCATAAGTAGAAATGCGATTAAATTCATTTACGTCAAGTGCACAATAAAGAACATTCATAGCTTTAGCATTTAATTGTGCCAATTTCTTATCAACCTCATCCCATTCTTTCTCGGATTTGGTTGACTCCTCACCATCTATAATCTTGGTGAGTGTGTGAGGACCGTTCACTATGATACTCCACATATCATAGTCGAGTGCTTGTATGAATATCTTCATCCGAGCTTTCCAATAGGTGTAATTAGACCCATTGAAAAGTGGAGGTCGGTTGGTAGATTGCCCCTCGGCTAGAGAAGTACCGACATGGATTGCCATAGATCTTTTGGCTCTTTGATTGTTAGATCAAAGAAGGGCTAGAGCACCGAGCTCTGATACCACTTGTTGCCCAGCTATGCAACCCAAGAGGGGGGGTGAATTGGGTTTTTAAAAATTTTATGCTCAACTAATTACTTATGAAAAATATTTGTTAAAAGCTTGATGAATGAGAAGAAAGACTTTAATTCAAGATTAATTACCTAAAGCAAGAATGCAAGGATATAATAAAGAAATAAAGAGAAACAATAAAGCACACCACAAATACAAAGATTTATAGTGGTTCGGTGCCAACCTTGCACCTACATCCACTCCCCAAGCTCCTACTTGGAAATTCTAATCCACTATACTTGTATTCAACCTGAATACAAACATCGGAAACTCCGACACTAGCTATCCCAAGCTAGTCCACTTATTTTCCGGGTATAAGCCAACCCAAAACACTCCGATTTCAGGTTCGGATCAACCTTTCCTTATTTTGGAAACCCTCCAAAAATAAGAACAATTACTCACAAAGAGTAAGATAGTTTAGAGCATAAATAAGTACAAGAATAGCTCCTTAAATGAGCGAATATAACATTAAAAATACTTTACTCAAATGAAGAATCCCCTTTTTGGATTTTCTCAAGATGGATGAAAAGTTGAAAGAACGCTTGAGGAGAAGGTGAACTTTGATTGAAGACTTCTTGAAGGCTTTGAAAGAGCTCTTGATCAAGGTTGAAAAATAGGCTTGAAAAATCCTCTCTTTGAATGCTCTTGAATGCCCTTTTGAACGCTCTTGCTTTTCTCTTTCACAATCTCTCGTGTATATTGTAGATTTCTTGTCTCTCTTGTGTAGATTGTGGATTCCCTCTTTTTTCTTTTATGTATTTCGTTGATCTCAGGCTCTCTCGTGTAGATTTTGGATCCTCTGTATATGTCCTGTATTTTCACCTTTTGAAACCTTTTATAGCATTAAGAAACAAGAGAAAACATATTAGGCAGAAAAAGAGCCGTTAGAGCATTTTTAGGGAGCATAAAAGGTAATTAAAACGGGCAAAAAACTAGCCGTTGCGGACGATTTCCATCGCAGGGGTCGACTCATGAGTCGACTCATGCTTCAGGAGTCGACTTCTGTTGCAACAGCCAGACACTTTGATTTCTGGATTTTTTGGCCCAAATCAGCAGAGGTCGACTCATGAGTCGACTCATGCCTTGTGGGTCGACTCATGAGTCGACTCACAGGTCGTGCCAAGCCAAAAATTCAGCATGCCAAGGGAAATTTTTGCGTGCCAATCAGCTCATTGTGCCATGAGTTGACTCATGAGTCGACTCATACACTTCAAACATTCATAACTTCAAAAATATAAGTCCAAAAATAATAAAATTTTTACCAATAGATTACAAATCATTTGTTCTACCAAATGGTACTATCAAATCAGGATTTTAATAAAATTATGATTTTGCCCCTGAAGAGCATAAAGACTTTTTCAATTTAAAAATATTTGTATCCCTTCAATCTGCTTTGTAATCATCAAAATCAATTTAGGAGCAACATAGACTAACTGAATTTCTAATTCAGTGATGGAAGGCTTCTAGGCACAGTCAAGTACTTGCAAAGTCAGAGTGTGATCAAGATGGGATTGACCACTCCAAGAGTTGGAGAAGAATGAGTCGCTATATTTCAATTTAGTAAAATCTTGGTCAGAGTAATCCATCAGATGAATTTGATATTTTGAAATATAATATGAACAACCTGATCAGAGTTGATAGTTGAACTCTGAAGTGTCCTATGAGCATTTTGATCAAGGGGATGAATTATATAGAAACTATATCTGTATTGGTTCTAAGGATGTTGTTCTACACATTCGACATATCCAACCGTCGGATATTATTGCTAGATGGTCACTTCGATTAGTACAGAAATTTATTTTTATGCTATCGACTTAGGTTCGAACCTATGAGGTCACATACATTAGAGTTCATGATCCGATCGGATGGTTGATCAATGATTAAGAATCATTCTAGGGTTAAACGATCAATACGATTGATATTTAACCTAGTGCAAGTGTTGCAGGAGGATCGATTAGCAATTCGATTGCTAATTGGCTTAATTTGATTAAGCTAATAGATTGAGATTAAGTCTAATTAAATATTATTTAATTAGATTTGGTTTGGACTTGATTGAATCAAGTCTAATTGGTTTATTGGATAAGCCAAGTGCAAGAAAAAACTAGTCCTAGTTCAATTAGGACTTGGGTCAACCTAATTTTTAATTCGATTAAAAAATTAAATCAGATTTAAATTTAATTTAATTTGATTAAATTAGGTTCTTAATTGGGTTAATACCTATTTTAATTGAGTTGATTTAGTTTTGGTTTGATTTGATTTGAGAAATCAAATTTGAACAAGTCATAGATTGAATCCTAGTAAGACTAGGATTCCACCTTATGCCACCTTAGCCCCCACACCCACTTTCTCTTATTTTATGCCACAAAACCTTCTCTCCCAGACCTTCATGCATGCCCAAAGCTTTTTACTCTTTCTCTCTTACATGGAATGTGGTTGTGGACCAAGTCAAGTAGAAATTAGTTTGGATTTCAAATTCTATGAGATAGAATTTTAGGAAACCAAAACTCTTTCCTTATGACACTGATTTTATCTAGATTTTTTTTGAAATTTTTGTGGCTTTTATGGCACATATTGTGCATCCTTTGGTGGTGGTCCATAGTAGAAAAAGAAGGAGGAGGCATCCAAGAGTTGGGCACTACTTGTCTTGTCCTGTTTGAATTTTTTTTGACTAGGTATTTGATCTAGACAAGGATTCTTCATATCTCTTTATTTAAGATGATTTTTTTTTTGAAATTTTTGTGAATTATAGAGCATTGAGAGACCTTTGGGACATTTGAAAATCAAAGAGAAAAAGTGTTAGGGCATGGAGATATAATAGATACAAAACTAAGTATCTGGGTTAGAGCAAAGAGAAGAAGAAGAGGGTCTTCTTCTAGGGTTGCTGAGTTCACCTCTTCCCTTCCTTCATCTATGAGTTTTTTAAGAGTGTCTCATATCTAAAACTCTTTCTCCTACTTTTCATCTTTGAAAAAATCCAAATCAAGAAGAAGGAGGCATCTGATCGACCATCGAAGAAGGATCAGCACAGTACTAGCATACTGTGCTGATTTTCTGGACCAAGACTTCTGATCGTGATTCGTGGGCTGTGTGGATGACTCCTAGAGGCTGAATGCATATGTGGCTCATAACTTCATCCTCAAGCCCGGATTAGCAAAGTTAGAACATCTAACTTGCAAGGTAATAGATCTGATCTATTATATTTTACATACATTAGATGTAGTATAGAAACATGTTGATATGATCAACATGTAGTTCTTGCTCTTCATATTTTAATTTTTGATTTAATATCATGTAATAATCATGTAATAGGATCTTAGATCTAGAGATTTTTTGATTTTATAAGATAAATTTTAATTTATTTTAGTCTTTCGCTGCCTGATCTTGAAAAAATTTCAAGATCTAACTCTGAAACTCTAGATCTGGTTCCTTCACGCTTGCCCAAGCAAGGTGGTGGAAATCATCACCATTCAAGATCTCCATTGAGGAGAAGGAATATTTCATCGAGGAGGAATTGTTCACCTCTGAGGCATTTAGGTGATCTCACTCCTTTGAATACCTTTAGGAAAGAGATTTTGATGGAACTGTGAGCCGAGCTGCCTCCGCCTCCTTAGATGCAGACAAATTCGATGCACTGCGATCCAAACAAGTATTGCCTCTATCATCATGACCACGATCACAATACTGAAGATTGTTACCATCTCAAAGAGAAAATTGAGTGTTTGATCTGAGAGGGGAGAATGGATCGGTTCATCCAACGATAAGGTCCTCCGCATCGATATCCTCCAAGAGCTGAACAGCAGCAGTCGAGACATCCCATGCTTCAGCAGTGACAGCGCCAATCCCCTCAGCCTCAGCCTCAACCAGCACCAGCACAATTGCGGGTGGCTGGGCAAGTGGTAGTAGAAGATCAACTCCTACAGGGTGAAATTCATATGATAATTGGGGGGTCATCTGAATCAGTGGAGCTACATGCAGCGAAGAGGCCTCAACTTGAAAAGCCAATGATCTTCACAGAATAAGATGCTGAAGGTGTACAAATCTCAAAAAATGATATGATGGTTATTACTGCTAATATAGCTGACTACAATGTACACTGCATTTTTATTGATAATGAAAGTTCTATTGACATTTTATACTTTGCTGCTTTCACTGCAATGGGGTTTATTCTCGAACAGTTGAATAAATTCAGTATTCCGATCTAGAGTTTCTCTAGGAGTTTGATAATTTTGAAGGGAACTATCAGACTGCCCTTACCTTGGGAACCAAACCCAGGTAGGTGACCATCCATGTTGATTTCTTTATGCTCAACCTACCATTAGCCTATAATGCAATACTTGGCCGATCAAGTTTAGGAGCATGGAAGACAGTGGTGTCAAGTAACCACTTGATGATGAAGTTCTCGATGGAAGCTGGAGTGGGGCAAGTCTGAGGCAATCAGACCATAGCCCGACAGTATTTTGCTGCTAACTTGTAGGTGGAGAAATAGCCAACGGTGTCCCAACCTGAACTCCCAATAGGTTTGGATGCTTGTGATGATCTGATCGGAGAGCATGCTCGATCATCTGAGGATCTAGTGGAGGTCCCTCTGAGGAAGAAAAATCTCTTTCAAACTGTAAAAATCAGATCATCCATAGATCAGGTAACCAAAGCTAGGCTAACTGCTCTTTTATAGAAAAATACGGATCTATTTGCTTGGACGACAGTGGATATACCTGGTATAGACCCAGAGGTGATGACTCATCACTTGAGAGTGGATCCGACCTTCCATCTTATAAAGCAGAAGAAGAGAAGCTATGTCCCAGAGTGCCAGAAAGCAATTGCTGAGGAGGTAGACAAGCTGTTCAAGGCTGGCTTCATTCGAGAAGCAATGTATCCTGATTGGCTTGCTAATATGGTGCTAGTCAAGAAGGAGAATCGAAAATGATGCATGTGCATCGACTTCACTGACCTAAATAAAACCTATCCTAAAGACAGCTATCCTCTCCTTCGAATAGATTAACTGGTGGATGCTACTTCTGAGCACAAGCTCCTCACCTTCATAGATGCCTTTTTCGATTATAACTAAATTCAGATAGTACCTGAGGATGAGGAGAAAACAGCTTTTATTACTGACTCTGGGCTTTATTGTTACAGGGTGATGCCCTTTGGACTAAAGAATGTCAGGGCAATATATCAGCGGCTGGTGAATAAGATATTCAAAGATCAAATTGATCACAATATGAAGGTCTATGTAGATGATATGTTGGTAAAAAATTGAGCCACCCCAGATCATATAGCCGACCTCTAAGAAATCTTCAACACCCTACGTCAATTCGAGATGCAGTTGATTTTCACAAAATATGCCTTCAGAGTTAGCTCTGGAAAGTTTCTCGAATTCATCATCTCCCGATGAGGAATCGAGATGAATTCAAAGAAGATTAAGACAATTCTAGAGATGTCCTCACCAAAAAATGTAAAAAAAATCTAGCACCTCACCGGAAGGATCGTCTCACTCAATTGTTTTGTCTTTGGATCGACTGGAGATGTTTACCATTTTTCCAAATCTTCAAACAATCAAGAGACTTCCAATGGATGATTGAGTGTCAGAAAGTATTTAAGGAGTTGAAGCAATACCTTAGCTTGGCACCCTTGCTTACAAAGCCCCAACTTGGAGAAAAATTATTACTCTACCTTGCCATATCTCCATCAGCAATTAGTTCGGTTCTTATCCGGAAAGAAGGATGAATCCAAAAATCAATGTATTACTCAAGTAAGGTCCTTCAGGATGTTGAGATTAGGTGCATGAAGTTAGAAAAATTGATATTTGCTCTGGTTGTCATGGTAAAGAAGCTCTGTCCGACTTTCAAGCTCATATAATAGTGCTGCTCACAGATCAGGCGATCAAGGTAGTCCTCCACCATCCAGACATGTCGGGACGTGTTGCAAAATGAGCCTTACAACTCTCTGAGTTCAACATTAAGTTCTGTCCAAGACCTTCAATCAAAGCTCAAATCTTGGCAGACTTCATCTTTGAGTGCACCATCCCTGATGAGGAGGGCTCAGAAGCTGCGGGGAGTAGCTCAATGGCGCTAGAGGAACAAATAAATATGAGCCCTGATCCTAAAGACCAGTGGATTCTTCATATGGATGGGTCTTCTAATTCATCAGGATCAGCAGTCGGGATCATCTTAATCGGGCCAGAAGGTGATGTGGCGGAGTATACTCTACGGTTTGAATTTTTAGCCACCAACAATGAAGCATAGTATAAGGCTTTAATTATCAGACTGAGACTTGCAAAAGATGTGAGAACCAAATACTTGAAGGTCTTCAGTGACTCTCAATTGGTGACGGGACAAGTCAAAGGTGAATATGAAGCTTGGGAGGAAAATATGAAGAGGTATCTCGAAAAGGTAAAAGAACTAACTACATCATTTTTAAGCTTTGATATCCAAAAGGTACTTCGAACATAAAATATATGGGTGGATGCGTTGTCAAAGCTAGCAACCTCTCTATCATCCGAATTTCAAAATAAAACTTATATCGAGGTATTGGAAAACTCAAGCCTGGAAGAACATCTTGCTGTTTAGTAGATTGAAGAAGAGCCTTACTAGATTGACCTCTTGCTGAAGTATCTCAGATCGGATGAATTACCACCCGATAGGTAGAAAGCTCAAAAAATCTGCAAGCAGGATGTCCGCTATGTGCTTCATGATGATAAGTTGTATAAGTGATCCTTCTCTCTCCCGCTTCTGAGGTATCTGCGATCGTTTGAAGTAGACTATGCACTAAAAGAAGTTCACGAGAGAATTTGTGGAAATCATTTGGGCACAAAGACTCTTTTTTATAAAATCCTTCAGCAAGGCTATTATTAACCTTCGATGTAAAAGAATGCCTCCGATTTTGTCAGAAGATATGATCGCTGTCAGAGAATTTTTAATGTTCAGCATCAACCAGTGGTGCCCCTTACTTCTATCGTCACTCCATGGTCTTTTGCTCAGTGGAAAATGAACATCCTAGGTCCTTTTCCTCAAGCCTTAGATCAGTGTAAATTCTTTCTGATGGCCATTGATTATTTTATAAAATGGGTGGAGGCCGAGCCTCTAGCCCATACAATAGAGGCTAGAGTTAAAGACTTCATCTGAAAATCTATTATTTACTGCTATGGTCTGCCGAGGGTGTTGGTAACTGATAATGGTAGGCAATTCAGTAGCTTCCAGCTCTGAGAATTCTGTGAAGACTTTGAAATTTAACAATGCTTCACCTTAGTCAGACACCCACAGGCAAATAGGGAGGCCGAAGTAACGAACAAGACTCTCTTGCAAGGTCTGAAGGCTAGACTTAATCGAACTGGAGGGTATTGAGTGGATGAGCTGTATCATGTGTTGTGGGCATATCGAACAACTTAGAGAATTCCAACTAAAGAAACTTTATTCAACCTTGCATTCGAAATTGAAATAGTTATATCGGTTGAGATTGGGCTTCTTTCCTTCAGAGTTGAGGAGTACAATGAGGATACCAACTCTGAATGGTTGCGAACCAATCTTGATCTAATTGAGGAGAGTAGGGAACGAGCTGCCGTGCGGATGGCATCCTATCGACAAAGGGTGGCCAAGTACTATAATTTTTGAATCAAGTCTAAGAAATTCTGAGTTGGTGATCTAATGCTACGGTGTGTCGAAATCTTATAGTCAATGGAGCGAAAAAAGCTATCGCCTAATTGAAAAGACCCTTGTCAGGTGGATGAGATGGTATGTCTCGAAAGTTATAAACTAAAACAGCTTGATGGAACTCGACTCCAAAGATCATGGAACTCAGCTAACCTCTACATGTATTATCAGTGATATTGTAATTTTATTGAAGTATATGTATGAATGAACACTCTCATTTATCAATGTCGGTCCTTCTACATATAAGTGTGAGTAATATTAAAACTCGATCTTTGATCGATCTCAAGATATTAAAAGTCTTGATTGGCTTATATTGAAATTTGGCCTTTGATCAGCCTCGAGATGTTGAAAATTTTTGATCAGTTTATATTTGAACTCAACCTTTGATCGACCTCGAGATGTTGAAAATCTTTGATTGGCTTATATTGAAACTCGACCTTTGATCGACCTCGAGATGTTAAAAATCTTGATCGACTTATATTGAAACTCGACCCTTGATTGGCCTCAAGATGTTAAAAGTCTTTGATCAGCTTATATTGAAACTTAACCTTTGATGGGCCTCGAGATGTTAAAAGCATTGATCAGCTTATATTGAAACTCGATCTTTGATTGGCCTGGAGATGTTAAAAACTTTTGATCGGCTTATATTGAAACTCAGCCTTTGATCGGTCTCGAGATGTTAAAAATCTTTGATCGACTTATATCTAAACTCGAACTTTGATCGATCTCAAGATGTTAAAAATTTTTGATTGGCTTATATTGAAACTCGATCTTTGATCGATCTCGAGATGTTAAAAACTTTTGATCGACTTATATTTGAAGCTTGATCTTTGATCAACCTCGAGATGTTAAAAATTTTTGATCGGCTTATATTAAAACTCGATCTTTGATCAACTTCGAGATATTAAAAATCTTTGATCGGCTTATATTTGAACTCAGCCTTTAATCGACCTCGAGATGTTAAAGCTTTTATGTTTTGTGGTGACCATGTGGAGTCAGTATGTTTCAAAAAATGACAACATAAAAAAAAATAAAAAAAATATATATACATGAATGCATGGTTGGAAAAGTTGTAACTTTATTCCAACAAGAAGCATTTATAAGTCTAGTTAGCTTTGTCTGACATTACAAGATGGAGAAAAGGCAAAGCGAAGAAAAGAAAAAGTTAGCTATTCGGCTGGTGGGGCATCGTTAGCTGGTTGCACCTCTTTGATGTGCCGCACTTTATGGAGAATCCTAAATTCAGAAAATATGTTAGTATTCTCTCACTTTTCATGTAGCTGCATCAAAGCGTCTTTCATGTCCATCTCGAGATTGGATAGCTTAGACAGATTAAGTTATGGGCATAAAATTCGAATTGCATTTCAACAGAAGCTATAGTCAGAATAATGTCCGATAGCAAAGGTTGTATGGATTGTTGATTGAGAACTATCCATTAGCTACTCATGAGATCAAAAAGAAGAAGCTCTTTCTCCTTCTATCAGAGATCGACCTTCTAATCCTCGCTCTCCTAAACAAGATCTTTCATTATAGGAGACCAAAAGAAGCTCTTTTGAGCCGACATCGGCAATGGGAGCAATCACTTGGATGCCTCACTGTTGTACGTCCTTGGGAGCGACAATGGTCTTCTTGCCATTCAACACCCTTTGCAACTTCAAAATTTTCTCTCTAGTGTTGTGGAGTTTATCTTGAAGTTGCAATGTCTGCATAGACCTCGCCATCCAAATTTTCTATAGTTGATTAGGGACTCCAAGGCATGGATTTTTTCATAGGCAGAGTCAAGCTGATGGTGATTTACAGTCAATTTCTCTGCCATACCCTAGGACTTCTTTTCTGCTGCATCGGATATCCTTTGTATCTCTTTGGCCAATTATGCCTTCTCGATGTTGTGTGCTACGACTCTTCATCGAACTTCTTGTTGAAGTTAATTGACTTCTTTCTTGACCTCATCAAGTTTCTTTTGAAGTCTCTCTTCTCGATTGACTGCCTCTCCTTCAAAGAATTTAAGTTTCTCCTTTAAGCTCTTGATATGAGCTTTAATGTTAACCATCGTCATCGGAGAAAGAGGAGTGGTCAGTAAAAGAGCAGCAGTTATCGTGCCGACGTCGTAAGCATCATTTGCCAACTATGCAAACAATTGAAAGCGATAAATTTAAAAAAACTCATAATTTTATTTCATTAAATGGAAGTTTCTTACAGAGATAAAAATAAAAAGGAGGCAAAAAGTACAAGCATTCTATCTCCGACCTTCTCTTGGAAAGTTGTATCCGAAGGAGGCTCGGAGAGACCTACATCAGCAGCTGAAGAGGAGGATGGCTCAGCAACATTTTCCTCCTCAGAAATGAAAAGTTTGAAGACAATGAACTTTCTCATCCTTTTCATCTTCATCTTCATAGTCCAAGAAGGTGAGATCAAGCTTCGGATGCTCTTCCTCTATTGACCTTCGACAGTCGATCCAACCTTCTTTGTGAGCCTGAGGAAAAATTTTTTCGTTGAAGGTCATATGACTATTGTGGTATTCTTCAGATGCCTTAAATGTCTCCACCATTTGAGCCATCTCCTCAGCGAAGATAGGTGATGACTTGAATTCCATGACTGAAGAGCGCTTAGCATCCTAAATGCACTCCTTGATCCTTCTCTCTGCCTCTTTCTCCCTCTCCAGGGTGAGAGCAAGATCGGACTCCACCTGCCCAAGGGCCTCGGGAGATTCTTGACCTCAGTCTCTAGTTCTTTAATTTTCATCCGAGTTATTTAGGCATCCACCTCGGCTTTCTTCTCGACCTCTCGCACCTATGCCTCCCTAGTCGAGCGGTCCGATAGATTGATAAGAATATGGAACAGCTGCATCTCAAATCGACTGGGTTAGAGAAAATATGATGATTAAAAGGGAGGAAGGGTGACAGGATAAATGCTATACCTGATGACCCATGGTTAAAGAGTTTTCTCAGACTGAAAATGCTCATCCTATCCATCTGCATCAACTCTGCTAGAATTATGGAGTTCTCGATAGCTTCTTGGATGACATTCCAATAGACCCTCCGGAATGTCATCGGAAAGAGCCTCATCATCATCAGCCTCCTTAGAAGACTCGACTTGAGCAGAGGTCTGGAAAGGCTGAGGCCGCTTGATGATTTTTTTCTCAGGAGTCGGCGGTCAGGGTCGGAGTAAGTGCAGATATCACCAAAATTACTCCGATCTTGGAAGAAACCACTTGGCCAATATTGGCAGGCTCTTGGCTGAGTTCAGCAGATTTTGGCTTTCTTTCTCTCAGCCCGGCAGCCTGAGTCTTCCTCTTCTGCGGAAGAGAGACCTTCAATTTTGCAATATTCTTTGTCGAGAATTCCATTTCTACAATTATTCAACAAACATCGGGTTAGAGAACTATATACATATATATAAAAAAAAAAGAGGAAAGAAAGCATGAACGACCCCACTCACTTTTGGGGTCGCTAGAGGAAAGCCCTATCAAAGAAAGAGATTCATCGGATAAAAGCTCATTCAGATGAGGAGTATTACAATCCAAAAGATTCTTAAGCCTTTTCTTTTTCTCGACACTCCAACTCTACAGGCTTCAAAGATGAAGCTTTGATCCGATCCCAGTTTGAAAAGCCCCTAATCGTCTATTAAAGCACAAGAAACAAAAAAAATGGCTCTTTCATTCATGAATAGATGAAGGAGCATCAGAAACTAGAGAAGAGACACCCCTTTGGAAGGAAACATACAGCCAACAGTGTATGGATGTTTCTTTAATGTAAAGAGAGCTCGAAAAAGAAGAATTGAAGGTCAGACTCCCATCTAAGAGTAAATAGTATAAGAAATTCTATGATGTATCTAAAGGAGTTTGGGGATACAGCACAGAAAGCAATCCCATAGACCTATAAAGCTCAAAGATGAAGGAGAAAATAGAAATCTAAGACCTGCCTGAAGGTTTTCCTCATACACTACTAATTGACCTGGAGGTGGACTGCGGACTCGAGCATTGGAATCAAGAAGTTCAAGACAGAACCCATCTGAAATATAGTATTGGGTTCGGAGCAACTCCAAATCACCCAAGATCAACTCGGTTTGGATCTCTCCAGGTCGGACCGAAGAATTGGTTTTAGACCTAAGGCTTTTCAGATCCTTCACTTTCTTTCGCACGGGGCTCTCTCTCACAGAGTTTCAGAATCCACCATGAAAATAGAAAACCTAAGAGATGAAAGGAAGAAAAATTAAGAAGAAGGTAAGAGGGACTTACCTTCGAGTAAGAAA
>NC_025997.2:61902874-61915374 GCF_000442705.2 Elaeis guineensis
TACATCAATTCTTGGAAATTGAGAAAAATTTAGGCATATGGATCTAGAATTCCTAGATTTCTCCTAATTTCACAGAATCTATCCTCACTAAGGGCCTTTGTAAAGATATCAGCTAATTGATTTTCAGTGCAAACATATTCAAGAATTATATTTTTGTTTTGAACATGTTCTCTTATAAAATGATGTCTTATTTCAATATGTTTGGATCTTGAGTGTTGAATTGGATTTTTAGATAGATTTACGACACTTGTGTTGTCACATCTTATTGGTGTTTCATTAAGTTTGATTCCAAAGTCTTCAAGTTGTTGCTTAATCCACAAGATTTGAGCACAACAACTTTCGGCTGCAATGTATTCGGCCTCAGCCGTAGACAGTGCCACCGAATTTTGTTTCTTGCTAAACTATGAGATTAGGTTAACTCCAAGAAATTGGCAAGTTCCACTTGTGCTTTTTCTATCTAATTTGCATCCAGCAAAATCAGCATCTGAATATCCTAATAAATCAATTTGTGAGTCCTTAGAGTACCATAACCCTAGAGTTTGAGTACCATTTAAGTATCTAAGGATTCTTTTAACAGCATTCAAATGAGATTCTTTAGGATTAGATTGATATCTAGCATATAAACAAACACTAAACATGATATCAGACCTACTTGCAGTTAAATATAATAATGAGCCAATCATACCTCTATAGTATTTTAAGTCTACACATTTATCTTCATCATCCTTGTCAAGCTTACATGAGGGACTCATTGATGTGCCAATTGGTTTGCAGTTCTCCATTCCAAATCTTTTGAGTAGTTTCTTGGTGTACTTGCTTTGGGTGATGGAGATTCCCTCTTTTGATTGTTTGATTTGGAGTCCGAGGAAGAAGGTGAGTTCTCCATCATGCTCATCTCGAACTCCCCCTGCATAAGCTTAGCAAAGTCTTGACAAAGGGATTCATTAGTAGACCCAAAAATTATGTCATCAACATAAATCTGTATAACTAGCATATCATTTTGATTTCTTTTAATAAAGAGGGTCGTATCTACATTACCTCTTAAAAAACCATTATTTAGTAGAAATTTGCTTAGCCTATCATACCATGCTCTAGGTGCTTGTTTTAATCCATATAAAGCTTTATTTAATCTAAAGACATGATTAGGAAAAGCATGATTTTCAAATCCAGGAGGTTGTTCTACATATACTTCTTCAGCAATATATCCATTTAAAAATGCACTTTTAACATCCATTTGAAATAACTTGAATTTCATAAAGCAAGCATATGCAAGTAGAAGTCTAATAGCTTCTAATCTAGCAACAGGTGCAAAGGTTTCATCAAAATTAATTCCTTCTTCTTGATTATATCCCTTAGCAACCAGTCTTGCTTTATTTCTAATTACATTTCCATGCTCATCTAATTTGTTTCTAAAGACCCATTTTGTGCCAATTATTGAATAATTTTTAGGTCTTGATACTAAGGTCCAAACATTATTTCTTTCAAACTGATTAAGTTCCTCTTGCATTGCATTAATCCAATTATGATCATTTTCAGCTTCTTCAAAAGTTTTAGGTTCAAGATGAGATACAAAAGCACAATGATTAACTACATCTCTAAGTGAAGAACGGATTTTTACCCCATGCATAGGATCATCAATAATTAACTCCTTAGGGTGGTTGTGCACATACCTCCATTCCTTGGGTAGGTCATTTGTACCTTGAGGTTGTTCTTGAATTTCTTCACCTCTCTCATCTTGTTCGTCTTCTTGATCCTTGTCTTCTGGAGTTGCTGAATCTTTCAGATTGATCTCCTTCATACCTTCTATTAGTGGATCTGCATCATCAACACCCTCATTCTTCCTTGAAGGAAGATTGTTAGATTCATCAAAAACAACATGTATGGACTCCTCAACTACTAAAGTTCTTTTGTTGAAAACTCTAAATGCTTTACTAGTGGAGGAGTAACCTAGAAAGATTGCTTCATCTGATTTTGCATCAAATTTACCAAGTTTTTCTTTGTCATTATTTAATACAAAACATCGGCAACCAAAAATATGAAAATATGCAATATTTGGTTTTCTTCCTTTCCAAAGTTCATAGGGGGTTTTCTTTAAAAATTGTCTAATCAAAGCACGATTTAAAATGTAACATGCTGTGTTAATTGCTTCCGCCCAAAAATATCTTGGAAGGTTGCTTTCACAAAGCATGGCACGGGCCATTTCTTCTAAAGTTCTGTTTTTTCTTTCAACTACCCCATTCTGTTGGGGTGTCCTAGGAGCAGAGAAGTTATGGCCAATTCCATTTTCATTACAAAAATTTTCAAAATCTTGATTTTCAAATTCAGTTCCATGATCACTTCTAATATTTTGAATTGAAAACCCTTTTTCATTAGTGACTTTTCGATGAAATTTAGTGAAAATATGAAAAGTTTCATCTTTGTGTGCCAAAAAAAAAATCCAAGTAAAACGAGAGTAATCATCTATAATTACAAAGCCATATCGTTTTCCTCCTAGACTAGTGGTTCTAGTTGGTCCAAATAAGTCCATATGTAAGAGCTCTAATGGTCTAGAAGTTGAAACAGTATTTTTGGATTTAAATGAAACTCTAGTTTGTTTACCTAATTGGCATGCATCACAAATTCTATCCTTTTCAAAATTCAGTTTTGGCAAACCAAGAACTATTTCTTTCTTAATTAATTTTGAGAGAGAATGCATGCTGATATGTGCAAGTCTACGATGCCACAGCCAACTAGTCTCATTAACTTTAGCATTCAAGGATACTAGGCATTACATGTCTAATTTGGCTAAATCATTCAAATCTACCATATAAACATTACCATGCCTATGTCCTATAAATTTAATGCCATCGTTAATAGGACTAGTCACAATGCAAACAGATGATTCAAAAACAACTTTATACCTTTTATCACAAAATTGACTAATGCTAAGTAAGTTATGCTTTAAACCTTTAACTAACAAAACATTTTCAATGTATTTGGAGGGAGTGATACCAATGTTACCTATCCCGATGATCTTTCCTTTGCCATTATCTCCAAAGGTGACCATCCCTCCATCCTTAGCATCAAGCGTGATGAATTGTGATTCATCACCAGTCATGTGTCTCGAGCATCCACTGTCAAGATACCATTTCCTGTTTCCTCCTTGGGATGCTAGACACACCTGCAAGCAAAGGTCAAGTTTCTGTCTTAGGTACCCAAGCTTTCTTGGGTCCTTTTAGGTTAGTCAAAATGGTTCCTTTTGGAACCCATATTTTCTTTGTAGTTGTGTTTGCAGATTTGTTAATAAGGCATGTGTATGATTTATGTCCTATTCTACCACATTTGAAGCAAGTAATATTTGTAGACTTGTTACTTGAATAATTTACATAAATATTCTTCAGAAATTTTTGTTTCTTCAAGGGGTTATAGCCAAGTCCAGCCTTATCATATACAGCTTTTTGATTATCAAGAATCATATTTAGTTTGTTTGAACTTAAGGTGAACTTATCTATTATAGGTTTCAGCTTGTTAATTTCATTCTTTAAGCTTTGATTTTCGTGAATCAAGGTGGATTTTTCAATTGAAAGGTTTTCAGCTTGTTTCACTAAGGACTGATTTTCTAATTTCAGTTCTTTATTTTTCATCCCTAGTTTCTTTAATTCATCAATTAAATCATAGAATGCTTCATGCAATTCTTCAAAAGTAAATTCACTAGTGGATTCAGAAGTTACCTCATTTTCGTGTGCCATAAGGCACAGGTTGGCTTGTTCTGTTGAGATTTCCTCATCGGAGCTTGAGTCATCACTCGCACTCCAAGTCGCCATCATTGCTTTCTTTTTGAACTTTTTGGGACCTTTCTTCAGTTGTGGACATTCGGATCTGAAATGTCCCGGCTTCTTGCACTCGTAGCATATAAGGGGTTGATCTTTCTCTTTCTCTTTGCTTTGTTCCCCTTTTGTGAACTTCTTTCTCATCCCCTGTTTCCTTTTTTTTAGAAACTTCTTAAATCTCCGGGTGATGAGTGCCATCTCTTCATCCTGTTCTTCATCTTCAGTGTCATCCGTTTCATCATCAGGCGAAGCTGTGGATTTGAGGACAATGGTTCTTTTCTTTTTGACTTCATCCTCTTGATGTTGCTTCATGTTAAGTTCATGAGTCATCAAGGATCCAAGAAGCTCTTCTAGAGGTAGAGTGTTCAAGTCCTTTGCTTCTTGGATGGCAGTCACCTTGGCTTCCCAAGTTCTTGGCAATGACCTGAGAATCTTCCTTACAAGCTCACTGTTAGTATAAGATTTGCCAAGACTCTTCAAACCATTAATTATATCAGTAAAACGAGTAAACATAGCAGTTATGGACTCATCATGCTCCATTTTAAACAATTCATATTTATGCACAAGCATGTTTATTTTAGACTCTTTTACTTGATTTGTTCCCTCATGGGTTACTTCTAACCTATCCCATATTTCTTTAGCAGATGCACAAGTAGAAATGCGATTAAATTCATTTACGTCAAGTGCACAATAAAGAACATTCATAGCTTTAGCATTTAATTGTGCCAATTTCTTATCAACCTCATCCCATTCTTTCTCGGATTTGGTTGACTCCTCACCATCTATAATCTTGGTGAGTGTGTGAGGACCGTTCACTATGATACTCCACATATCATAGTCGAGTGCTTGTATGAATATCTTCATCCGAGCTTTCCAATAGGTGTAATTAGACCCATTGAAAAGTGGAGGTCGGTTTGTAGATTGCCCCTCGGCTAGAGAAGTACCGACATGGGTTGCCATAGATCTTTTGGCTCTTTGATTGTTAGATCAAAGAAGGGCTAGAGCACCGGGCTCTGATACCACTTGTTGCCCAGCTATGCAACCTAAGAGGGGGGGTGAATTGGGTTTCTAAAAATTTTAAGCTTAACTAATTACTTATGAAAAGTATTTGTTAAAAGCTTGATGAATGAGAAGAAAGACTTTAAATCAAGATTAATTACCTAAAGCAAGAATGCAAGGATATAATAAGGAAATAAAGAGAAACAATAAAGCACACCACAAACACAAGGATTTATAGTGGTTCGGTACCAACCTTGCACCTACATCCACTCCCCAAGCTCCTACTTGGGAATTTCAATCCACTATACTTGTATTCAACCCAAATACAAACGTCGGAAACTCCGACACTAGCTATCCCAAGCTAGTCCACTTATTTTCCGGATACAAGCCAACCCAAAATACTCCGATTTCATGTTCGGATCAACCTTTCCTTGTTTTGGAAACCCTCCAAAAACAAGAATAATTACTCACAAAGAGTAAGACAGTTTAGAGCACAAATAAGTACAAGAATAGCTCCTTAAATGAGCGAATATAACAATAAAAAAACTTTACTCAAATGAAGAATCTTCTTTTCGGATTTCCTCAAGGTGGATGAAAAATTGAATGAACGCTTGAGAAGAAGATGAACTTTGATTGAAGACTTCTTGAAGGCTTTGAAAGATCTCTTGATCAATGTTGAACAGTTGGCTTGAAAAATCATCTCTTTGAATACTTTTGAATACCCTTTTGAACGCTCTTGCTTTTCTCTTTCACAATCTCTCGTGTATATTGTAGATCACCTGTCTCTCTCGTGTATATTGTGGATCCCTTTTCTTTTTCTCTCGTGTAGATTTTGGATCACTTTTCTTTTTCTCTCGTGTATCTCGTTCATCTTCTTTTTCTTTCACCTTTAGAAACCTTTTATAGCCTTAAGAAACAAGGAAAAACAATTTAGGCAGTAAAAGAGCCGTTAGAGCATTTTAAGGGAGCATAAAAGGCAATTAAAACGGGCAAAAAACTAGCCGTTGCGGACAATTTCCGTCGCAGGGGTCGACTCATGAGTCGACTCATGCTTCAGGGGTCGACTCATGAGTCGACTTCTGTTGCAACAGCCAGAAACTTTGATTTCTGGATTTTTTTTGGCCCAAATTAGCAGAGGTCGACTCATGAGTCGACTCATGCCTTGTGGGTCGACTCATGAGTCGACTCACAGGTCGTGCCAAGCCAAAAATCCAGCGTGCCAAGGGAAATTTTTGCGTGCCAATCAGCTCATTGTGCCATGAGTTGACTTATGAGTCGACTCATGCACTTCAAACATTCATAACTTCAAAAATATAAGTTCAAAAATAATGAAATTTTCACCAATAGATTACAAATCATTTGTTCTACCAAATGGTACTATCAAATCAGGATTTTTGTAAAATTATGATTTTGCCCCTGAAGAGCATAAAGACTTTTTCAATTTAAAAATATTTGTATCCCTTCAATCTGCTTTGTAATCATCAAAATCAATTTAGGAGCAACACCATCTCGGGAGAATCCCGACAGGGAGCAACCGACGTATCGACCGAACCTCTCAAGCGATAAAAGATTGAGGAGTCCATAACCTTTACTGAAGAAGATGCTCAGGGAGTCCAATTTCCTCATAACGATGTAGTTGTAGTTTCTTTGAATATAGCTAATTATGATGTCCGCCGCATTCTTGTCGATAATGAAAGTTCGATCAATATTTTGTTCTACAATGCCTTCTCAAAAATATCCATCCTTGACGGCCATTTGGGACCAATTAACTCCCCTCTGGTAGGGTTCACCGACGATGCTGTCCCGGTGGAGGGGGTAATAACTTTGACTGTGGTCGCGGGTCGATATCCAAGACAATCCAGAGATTTGGTGAATTTTTTGGTGGTGAAGGCACCATCAGCCTACAATGCTATACTTGGCCGATCCGGCCTCAACGCTCTCCGGGCCGTGGTGTCAACCTATCATTTGAAATTGAAGTTTCCTACTAACCAGGGGGTCGGAGAAGTCAGGGGAGACCAAGTCCTGGCCAGACATTGCTGCAACGTAGCCTTGCAAAGAAGTGACCAACCTGACCTCTGTCCGGTTGATGGGCTGGACGCCCGTGATGATCTCGCTGAGGAAAGGGGCGGCCCAATCGAAGATCTGGTTTCGATCCCTTTGAATGATGGGAATGTGGAGCATGTGGTGAAGATCGGCTCCAACCTGGGGGAAGAGGTGCGGACGCATGTCATCAATTTTCTACGAAAGAATGCAGACGTTTTCGCTTGGGTTCCAGCAGACATGCCGGAGATTGACACGAAAGTCATGGAGCACCATCTAGCCGTCGATCCAAAGCATCGACCGACGAAAGAAAAAATCCGAGGTCATGTATCGGAGAGGCAGAAAGCGATAGCCGAGGAAGTGGATAAACTTCTGAAAGCCGGATTCATTAGAGAAGTCAATTATCCTGACTGGATTTCCAACGTCATCCTAGTCAGAAAGGCAAACGGCAAGTGGAGGATGTGTATAGACTTCAAAAAGCTGAATAAAGTTTGCCTAAAGGATAGCTACCCTCTGCCCAGAATTGATCAACTGGTGGATGCAACCTCGGGCCATGAGCTTCTCACCTTTATGGACGCATTCTCTGGCTATAATCAAATCAGGATGGCACTAAAAGATGAAGAAAAGACTGCTTTCATTACTAACCGTGGCCTTTACTGTTACAGGATCATGCCTTTCGGCCTCAAAAATGCAGGCGCAACCTACTAACGGCTGGTGAACAAAATCTTCAAGGAGCAGATCGGCCGCAATATGGAGGTCTACATGGACGACATGCTCATGAAAAGCAAATCTTCCATGAACCACGTCGCCGACCTCGAGGAGACCTTCGGCGCCCTCGAAAATATAAGATGAAACTGAACCCGACTAAATGTGCTTTCGGAGTGACCTCGGGGAAGTTCCTGGGCTTCATGGTATAGGGGCGCGGAATTGAAGCCAATCCAAAGAAAATTCGCGTCATCCAGGAGATGGCCGCTCCAAAGTCGATAAAAGAGGTTCAGCACCTTACAGGGAGGGTAGCAGCCCTGAATCGCTTCGTTGCGAGGTCGGTCGAACGGTGCTTATCCTTCTTCCAAACCCTCAAGCGGCTGAAGAACTTCTGTTGGACCGCTGAGTGCCAACAGGCATTCGAAGAGCTAAGGAGCCACCTCGGCTCGCCTCCATTGTTGGCGAAGCCCGAGCCTGGAGAGGAACTGTTTTTGTACCTAGCGGTCTCCCCCATGGCTCTCGCAGCAGTCCTTGTCAAGGAAGAGGCAGAAATCCAACGGCCGATCTACTACGTCAGTCGCGTGTTAAGAGACACCGAAACCAGGTATACTAAATTAGAAAAACTAACTTACGCCCTGTTGATTGCAGTCCGGAGGCTCCGACCCTACTTTCAAGGGTACACCGTAACGTTGCTCACTGACCAACCGATCAAGACGATTCTACACCGGACGGATGCCTCCGGGAGGATGACGAAATGGACAATCGAGCTCACAGAATTCGACATCAATTATCGACCTAGACCAGCAGTGAAAGCCCAGATATTGACAGATTTTATAGTGGAGTGCACTATCCTGGAGGAGGCCGAATCTGAACTGGGCGAAGTTGACGGCCTGGAGCCCCGACCGAACTCCCCCGAAGAAGAAGCGAACCCCCCTGGTTGCTTTTGGACCCTCTACGTGGACGGGTCTTCCAACATGTCAGGCGCAGGTGCGGGCCTGATCTTGATCAGTCCAGAAGGAATCGTCGTGGAGTACGCTCTACGCTTCGAGTTTTCCACAACAAACAATGGAGCGGAATATGAAGCTCTGATCGCAAGATTGAAGATCGCCAAAGAGTTGGGAGTAGATCGGCTCCAAGTTCACAGCGACTCCCAACTGGTAGTGGGACAAGTCAACGAAAACTACGAAGCACGGGAGGACAGCATGGCTAGGTATCTTGAAAAGATAAAGGAGCTCGTCCCCGCCTTTAGTTGCTTCAACATCAGGCAGATTTCGAGGATGGAAAATACCAGGGCCGATCTTCTCTCCAAGCTGGCTACGCTGGCTCCAGCTGAATTGCCCAAGGGTGTTCTCTTTGAAGTTCTGAAGTGCCCGAGTACAGAAGAATCGCGGTCCGTGATGGAAATTGACCACGAGCCCAGTTGGATCGACCCACTGGTAGCATATCTCAGAGATGGGGTTCTCCCTCATGATGCAAAAGAAGCTCGGAAGCTCAGAAATCAAGCCTCCCGATACATCCTTTATGAGGACAAGTTGTACAAGAGATCATACTCTTTGCCCCTTTTAAAATATCTTCGACCTTCGGAAGCCGACTATGCCTTGTGGGAGGTGCACGAAGGAATCTACAGAAGTCATCTGGGGGCTAGATCCTTGTCCCACAAGTTACTCCGCCAAGGATATTACTGGCCGACTATGCATCGTGACTCAATTGAATACGTTGGAAAATGCGACCGATGTCAGAGATATGCCAACATCCAAAGACAGCCCACCACCGAGCTTACACCCTTGAGTGCCCCATGGCCGTTTGCGCAATGGAGGATGGATATCCTTGGACCCTTTTCCGTGGCGTCGGAGCAGAGGAAGTTCCTCCTGGTAGCGATTGACTATTTCATCAAGTGGGTCAAGGCCGAACCGCTGGCGAAAATCACGGAAGCTAAAGTGCAAGACTTCGTTTGAAAGTCAATCGTTTGCAGGTTCGGCCTGCCGAGAACCCTAATTACTGATAACGGACGGCAATTCACGGGAGCGAGATTCGTCGAATTTTATGAGGACCTAAACATCTCCCATAACTTCACGTCCGTAGCCCATCCTCAGGCGAATGGCGAAGCTGAAGTGACCAACAGAACTCTGCTGCAAGAGATCAAGACAAGGCTCGAGAAAATGAAGGGAACTTGGGCAGACAAACTTTATCATGTGTTGTGGGCATACCGAACTACCCAAAGACTGCCCATGGGGGAGACCCCCTTCGCTTTAGCCTTCGGGACGGAGGCTGTTATCCCAATTGAGCTCAAGCTCCCGTCGGCACGAGTCATGGCATTCAACGAGCATCATAATTCGCAAGGTCTTAAAACCAATCTCGACTTGCTGGAAGAAAAGTGGAAGGTAGCTCAAGTTCGGATGGTAGCCTACAGATAGAAAGTCGTCCGCTATTACAACTCTCGGGTCAAGAATAAAGTCTTTAGAGCAGGAGATCTAGTGCTTCGACGAGCTGCCGTCTCGCAACCTCAGGATCGAGGGAAGCTCACCTCAAATTGGGAAGGCCCATATGAAGTCAAAGGAGTAGTCCGGCCCGGAGCTTATTACCTCAAGGAGCTCGGAGGAGCAGACCTCCCGCGACCATGGAGCTCTGAAAACTTACGAATGTATTACCGATAACTTCATTTTAAATAAAAGTTTTATATCTGCATGTCTTCTCTTTTGGCGCGAGCCTATATCGACAGGACAGTCAAAACAAACCGCGTCGGGAGCTGGAGGAGAGCTTCGTCTCGACGCAATCGAAGGCCTGGTTCTCCCTAGACTGGATGGGGGGAGAGGTCCTACAATATCCGTGTGTGCCCCCACAGCCATGTTAGGGACAGGAGGAGAACCTCACCCTAACTTGAGCAAAGTCGAAGGTCCGGTTCTCCCTAGACCGGATGGGGGAGAGGCCCTACAGCGCCCATACGCGCCCCCACAGCCATGTTAGGGACAGGAGGAGAACCTCACCCTAACTTGAGCAAAGTCGAAGGTCCGATTCTCCCTAGACCGGATGGGGGGAGAGGCCCTACAGCGCCCATACGCGCCCCCACAGCCATGTTAGGGACAGGAGGAGAACCTAACAATGGTGAATGAAAGAAGTAACAATGGTGAATGAAAGAAGTTCGGTAGGCAGCAATTCGATGCAAAGTGCGGACGAAGTAACAAAATCTCCTTCTCATTCTTGATTAACAAGGTGTACGTTACAAGGCCTTGGGGGCCGAGGAAAAAGAACATCACTACAAGACTCAAAAGGAACACATTGGGGACCACTTCAAGCTCTCGACTTCTCCCTCTGGCTCCATCCTTTTCAGCAGTATTTCCAGCGCATGTGATAAACCCCTTGGCTCTTGCCCCCCGCCTCACTCCGCTCCATTGCTGAAACCCCAACTCTAGGGGGAAAAGGGGGGATAGAATTCAAAGGACAGCGATGGTGACAGCAGCGGCGACGACGACCTGCATCAGAAAGAACAAGATTGTCCCGGAGGCCGTGATGACGCCAGAGGCATGCACCACCACCGTGTGCTCCACGACAACCACCGTCCTAGGTACTTCGGCAAGGTCGGCATGCGCTACTTCCACCGTCTCCGCAACAAGTTCTACTACCCCACCGTCAGCACTGACCGCTTCTGGTCCCTCGGCCCTGGCGACATCAAGAATTCCGCCATAGTTTGTGACGACAACTCTGCCCCCTTGACCGGTGTCACCCCATTCAACTACTCCGAAACTCTCGGACGGAACGTGCTCACCGGTTGTTTCCATTATTAAATCCCTGTTGTTGAAGGAATTCTCCCTCGAGCCCCCTTCGAGGCGGTGGGAACCCTCAGTGACAGTTCGACAGTCGGAGAATTCACTGGCCGCTGTTTTCCCCCTCTTACTCCTTTTGATCCGTGGCATCCTCTCGAGGTTGGCCTCCGGGGCAGAGGCCCCGGCGAGAGAACCCCTCGAAGGGACTCGGAAGACTGAAGGCGGTGGGGTGTCAGCGGAGATGGCGAAGACTGGTGCGAAGAGTGCTTAGAGTCGAAAAGGGCACCGAGGGAGTGACTAAACTCTCAAACAGAAGAAAGATGTCGACTCTCAGGCGAAGTGAAACCCCTGGAGGGAAGGAGGGGGGCTTAAATAAGCGACGGGGCCTAGCGCAGTTATGGTAGTAGGTATCCCTAGATCAACCGGTGCCCGCCACGTGTCCCCCTCACTGCGGCGTAGGGCTGACTGCTGGCGGAACCATTATGGTGTGGCGCTTGGGACTACACTCCGGTGGGAATTCCGAAAGGACCCTTCGGATCATCCTAATTGTAAAAAGGCTCCGGCATGCGCTCAATAAATGCCAAAATATCTAAGGGCGATCGCGCACAGGATTCAAGGGAACGACTTTGGCTGTGAAAATTTTTCTGTACTTTCTTCGTTCTAAACTCGAACTCGAAAGTAGGGAGACTGGTGTTGGGTATAAAATACCCCCCAGTCGAAGTTCGTGTCAGGAGTGACCACTCGGGGATTCTACCGACGTCCGACCAGCAGGGCGACTTCAATTGCAGTTAGACTCCATCCCCGACTTCAACTGCAGGAAGACTTCGTCTGGACTCCTACGGGAGCCGAACTTCATCCCCGACTTCGGCTGCAAGAAAACTTCGTCCGGACTCCTACGGGAGTTGGACTTCGTCCCCGACTTTGGCTGCAAGAAGACTCGTCCGGACGCCTACGGGAGCCGGACTTCATCCCCAACTTCAATTGCAGGTAGACCCCGTCCGGACTCCTACGGGAGCTGGACTTCGTCTCTGACTTCGGCTGCATGAAGACTCCGTCCGGACTCCTATGGGAGCCAGACTTCGTCCCCGACTTCAATTGCAGGTAGACCCCGTCCGGACTCCTACGGGAGCCGGACTTTATCCCAAACTTCGGCTGCAGGAAGACTCCGTCCGGACTCCTACGGGAG
>NC_025997.2:61920374-61944036 GCF_000442705.2 Elaeis guineensis
GCTAGCACTCGTGAGGAGTCGATCAGATCGGAAGCTTCGTGTGGATGATCCACAGAGGCTAGACATATTGTGTGGCTGCATCATGATGATCAGACTCTCCCGACGGTGATCAGATTACCACGATCTACTATCCGCACAAAGGTATTGTGTTCTGAACATATTACAGTAAAGTATTTACTATTCAAATTCGAATTTCAAATTTAAATGCATGCATGCTATATATCATATTTAGATCCTAGTGTAGGATAAATTTTTATTAATTAATTAGATTAATTAATAATTTTTGCTGTAAAATAATAAATTTGAAAAGTTTTAAAATTACCATTTTACCCCTGCACTGAATTTTTCCCACAAATGGTATCAGAGCAGGTTCTTAGATATGATATATATATTTGCATGCATAGCTTAATTTGTAATCTAAAAGTTTAAATTTAAAATTTAAAATTTAAAATTTGAAATTTGAAATTTGAAAGTTGTTCAAAATTCAAAATTCAAAAATTTGAAATTCAAAATTTGAGATTTAAATTTTGAAATTCAAAATTTAAAATTTAAAAATTTGAAATTCAAAAATTTGAAATTTGAAAATTGAAATTTGGTTGAAATTTTAAATTTAAAATTCAAAATTTAAAATTCAAAATTTAAAATTTGAAATTCAAAAATTTGAAATTTGTTTGAAATTTGAAATTCTAAATTTAAAATTTGAAATTTGAAATTTAAATTTTAAAATTGGTATATTTAGATATACTTGATCTAAGTAGCAAGTAATCAAATTGGGTTGGTTGCCATGATCGTCTGATCATAGGAGAAAAGTAGGATTTAAAGGCCCTCTCTTTCCATTCGATGGGGTCTCCTATGGCGGTAGGGATGCTGATGCAATTATATCCCATGCAGATGAAGTAGCGAAAGGAATATTCATGATTTATTTTGATTGAGTTATTTTCTGTTATATAATTAGCAATAGGATTGCTATTTATAAAATGTGCTGATCTATTTGTGTAATGGGTCAACATATTTGGTGAACAGAAAATAAAACCTTTCAAATTTGAAAATTATTTTCGAAATGCCAAACCCTGACCCATCAGCCCAAATACTTAATTAAAAGAATTAAGTGTTGTCTAGTAGGTCTAAAATTATGAATTAAGACCTAAGACAATTGCATAAACTTGTGGGTTAATGGGTTAGATGGATTAGGTCCATAATTGGGTTAGACCTAAGGTTAGCTTAAATAAATAGACTAAATTAGAGTAATTGGTCAAATCTAATCAAAAGTTGAATTAGATTAGGTCAAGAATACTCTAGACTCAACTCCAATAGTTGTAGTTGAATGGATCCATATCTTTAACTAGATCAAGATGGACTTAATTCATAGCTACGCGATGGAACCCTATTTACTAAGTTGATCAAATTAAATCTAATAAACTAGTTGGTGTCTAAGGTAAGTTTGACAATTTGATCAGTGATTTTTAAACGGGAGCTACTCGCAGTGATTCGATCTCAGACGAGTTAATGGCTTATCCCCACTACTGATCTCACTTACCTGGCCAACCTGGTGAATTAGATTTTGATTAGATCACTTGGTGATTAGGGCTCACCCATGTCATTAGGTAAATCAGTTTGACTGATTTAGGTGCTCCTAATGCTGGCTTAATTAAATTCTTTTTAATCTGACTTGATGAAGTCAGTGGGAGGATTGAAATTGGTTGGTAATTTATCTTCTCATCTATTCTTTAATAAAATTCTCAAAAATTATTAAGTCCCTAAAATGATTAAGTTATATTGATAACTAAGTCATAGCCTCCCATTAAGTGAGTGATAATGAGTCCATTAGTTTAATAATCATTGGAGGCCCAAAGGCCTGGTGCTTATTGACTAATGGAATTATCATTCATATTATAATAATTTGATTTGAGTCTTTCTGATGGTGGTCAGGTTGGCCGGCCAAAGTCAGGCCTGATCATTTACTGATCCGATTCACCAAATCAAATCATGTTAATGGTTGGACCTAACCAGATCTTTTCAGTGGAGGCCAAAGCCTACTGATTAGATTCTGGGGCAAAATCAATTACTAGGAGTTGTTTAGAGAAACAACTGGTTATGAACTTACCCATAGATGCACATGGGTTGACCAACTAAAGTTGGGCTCGTGTGTAGTCTGTGTGGATTCTAGTACCCACTAAGGAATTAAAGTAATTCCTCGAATTGGAGGTTGAGGCTACCGGTTCGTAAAAAGACTGGGAGAAACTTTAGACTAAAGTCCAAGTCTTTAGTATTTATAATTCATGTACTAATAGAGGTCTGATTTTTCTTTATGCAGCTATGGTCACTACCCTATCCCTCTGGTCATTATTAGATAATGACAAGCTCATGGGACCTAATTTTGATAGCTGATATCGAAAATTAAAAATCATCCTTGAGCATGAGCGGATCCTTTATGTAGTAACGGATCCGACACCTGAGGAGCCAGCCCCAAACGTTAGAGGGACGGTCCGAGATACTTATCAGAAGTGGCTCAACGACCACACCACCGTTCGGTGCATTATGCTGGCGGTAATGAATGATGAGTTCAGTCGCAGGTTCGAGAACGCCCAGCCATAGGAGATGCTTCAAATGTTGAACGACTCCTTTGGCATGCCTGACGACATTGAAAGGCATAAAACTAGTTGTGCCATTTTCAATGCTCAGATGAGAGATGGAGCCTCAGTCACTAATCATGTACTGTACATGATCGAAATGATTGAGCGCCTAACTAAACTGAGCTTTCCCCTGCACGAGCAGCTCGGTAAGGATGCGATCCTTAATTCATTGCCCAAGTCCTTCCTCCCCTTTCTTACTCATTTTTGGATGACAAAGCCTACAGTGAACTACCACGATTTGTTGGGGTTGCTGCAGAACTTTGAGAATGATCACCAGCTCCATAAGGAGTCGGTGAATATTGTGGGAGGGTCTTCTTCTGGTCATCGACCCTTTAAGAAAGGGAAGAAGAAGAACAAGAAGAAGAAGAATAAGAAGGTGCAGCTGCATGCTGGGACGTCTGCACAGGGTCAGATCAAGAAGCGCAAGCCCGACTAGAGCCAGACGGAGTACTTCTTTTGCAAGAAGCAGGGGTATTGGAAGAGAAACTGTCCTCTATACATTGCTTCCCTGGACCCGAACAGGCCGAAGAGGAAGCAAGGTACTTATATGATAACACCTTGCAACTTTTTCATTTGTGATACTACTGCCTGGGTATTGGATACCGGAAGCCCTTATTATATTTGCAATTCGATGCAGGGTCTGCAGGTCAGTAGGAGATTTGATGAAGGCGAGAGATTCCTGAATGTTGGAGATGGAAGCAAAGTTCAAGTTCTAGCATTAGGAATCATGAACCCTGTAATCAATTTTCGAAACGTAATTCTGAGTGAATGTCACTATTGTCCAAGCTTTTTATTAAATATTATTTCTGTAGGCCTTTTGGTCGTGAACGGTTATCAATTTTTAATAAAAGAAAACGTTTGCAATATCATTTTGAATGGTGTTACAATGTTTGTTGGATAACTTAATAATGGAATTTACTTTCTATCACAACCTGTTAATATAGTTCAAACCTTCGATAAATGCCCTAGAATAGATAATATGTCAGAAGTCTACCTTTGGCACTGTAGGCTAGGTCATATCAATAAGAACAGGATAAACAGGTTGGCTCAAGAAGGAATTCTTGAATTAGGTGATTGTGAATCACTTTCAACCTGTGAGTCCTGTCTTCTTGGTAAAATAACCAAATCACCTTTTACTGAAAAAGGTGAGCGAGCCAGTGAACTCTTGAGTTTGGTACATTCTAATGTATGTGGACCCATGAGCTCAAGTGCAAGAGGTGGATATTTTTACTTCATAACCTTCACAGACGACCTATCAAGGTATGGGTATGTCTATTTAATGAAGCATAAATCGGAATCGTTTGAAATGTTCAAACTATTCCGAAATAAGGTAGAAAAACAAACTGAAAAGTGTATTAAAACTCTTCGATCTGATCGAGGAGGTGAATACCTTTCCAATGATTTTCTAACATATCTTGGGGAGAATGGGATTCTCTCTCAGTGGACTCCTCCTGAAACACCACAACATAATGGTGTATCTGAAAGGAGGAATCGGACCTTGTTGGACATGGTTTGATCCATGATGGGGTTTGCTGGTCTGCCGATCTTCCTCTGGAGATATACGCTCGAATCGGCTTGTTACCTTCTAAATAGAGTTCTGAGTAAGTCTGTAACCAAAACGCCATATGAGATATGGATAGGACGTAAGCCAGTACTCTCGTACCTTAGGTTTTGGGGGTGTCCGACTTATGTTAAATATTTAATTACGGACAAGTTTGGACCTAGGTCTGACAAGTGTAATTTTATAGGGTACCCAAAAGAGACCAAAGGGTATTACTTCTACCTAGCTGATGAGCAAAAAGTATTTGTCAGCCTTAAGGCAATCTTTTTGGAAAAAGAGTTCCTTGGTGAAGGGACTGTTGCCTCTAAGATCGAACTTGACAAAGTTCGACAGGTGGAAAAATCGACACAAGTTGCTGAACCTGAACTGGATTTGGTTAGATCAGATTCGGAGCCCATTGTTCAAGCACCCTTAAGGCAATCTTGTAGAGTACCACGTCAATCGGACAGATACTATGGTTTCTTGGTTTGGGATGAGGATCTATAGGGATAGATCTAAAAGGTTGCTTGATTTATCTCAGTCCACGTACATTGATACTATACTGAAGAGGTTCAGCATGGAGAATTTCAAAAAAGGCTATCTTCCGATAGGCCATGAAATTTCTCTCTCGAAGAGGGATTGTCCGACAACACCTCAAGAAAGAGAGCGTATGGGTAGGATCCCATATGCTTCAACAGTGGGATCTATCATGTACGCCATGACATGTACACGATCAGATGTGGTATACTCACTAGGGGTAGTGAGTAAATACCAATCTGATCCAGGGGAGAATTACTGGAAGGTTGTTAAAACCATTCTGAAGTATTTAAGAAATACTAAGGACCAGTAGCTTGTTTATGATGAATCGGACTTGAGACTTATAGGGTTTACAGACTCTACTTTCCAGTCTGATCATGATGACAGTAAAAGTATGTCGGGATTTATTTTTACCCTTAATGGTGGGGCTATTTGCTAGAAAAGTTTCAAGCAGCACATAGTGGATGATTCAGTTTGCGAGGCGGAGTATGTTGCTGCATCAGATGCTGCCAAAGAAGTGGTGTGGCTGAGAAAATTCATCACCGAGCTCGGAGTAGCACCCTCCCTTGTTGGTCCAGTTCTGCTCTACTATGACAGCTCTAGAGCCATTGCTCAGGCGAAGGAACCAAAGGCACACCAGCAGACGAAGCATATTCTGCACCGCTACCATCTCATCCAAAAAATTATGGATCGAGGTAACGTCGATCTTTAGAAGATCGACGGAAAGGAGAACTTGGCTGACCCATTCACTAAAGCCATTGCAGTGAAGGAGTTCGACAACTTCAAGTCGAAGATGGGTATTAGATACTGCACCGATTGGCTTTAGGCCAAGTGAGAGATTGTTGGGAATAGTATCCCAAAGCCAATCGTCAGTCTGTTGACGGTTGTGCTTATTTTTATATTTGTACATGAATTATGAATTAATAAAAATTATTTTGATATTTTTTATCACAAAATATTTCATCTTCTAATGAACTCCTATGTTGTGGTGAAGTCCTTAGGACTATTTAGACTCAACAAAGGAAGATTTATCGTTTAGTCCTTAAATCTGTTCGCGACCAAATGATACGTTGTTATCAAGGATGACAATATTTATCAAGCATAGGTCGTTGTTTGCCATATAGGTTGGTTGTCTTCTTAACCAATGAGTGTGAAGACACTGATATGGCATATAGGTGAGATGTAAGGGTACATCTGCACTAAACGTGATCGACTCTGGAGCTATTTCTGCTGTCAAGATTTGCTATGATGGAATATGGATATAAATATCCCTCCGATCTGAGACCGCCACGGTGACTTGCAAGCAACTTACTGCACTTAGGCACTGGACTACCTGAATTTCTAATTCAGTGACGGAAGGCTGCTTGGTGTAGTAAGTACTTGACTTGTCGGTGCGTGTGTCAAGATGGGATTAACCACTCCAGTTCAGGAGCTGTGTACAATCATGTTTCAATTTAGCAAAACTTTGGTCAGGGTAGTCTTTGTGAGGAGTCACAGGACTGTTTGAGTTGAGCACGATTCGGATGATCTAATCAGGGTTGACAGTTTAACCCTGAGTCGTCCTAAACATAGAGGACAAAAGGATGAATTATACAGTAACCATATTCACGTAGGTTCTGAGTATTGCGATTGTGACTATTCGACCTATCTGGTCATCGGGTATCATTGCTAGATGGTCACTTCGATTAGTACAGGAATTGGTTCCTGTGCTACCGGCTTAGGTTCAAACCTGCGGGGTCACACACATTAGAGGTTCCTATCTGATCTGATGGCTGATGAAGAGTCCTAATGCTCGTGGACTATGAGTCCTATGTGTTTGGGACTCTGTGATCGAGAATCAGGATTCTCTGATCATGAGTCCCACATATTTTGGGTACCGGGGTCAAGAGTCCCATTGGTTTGGGACTCTTCGATCAGGATTACATATCGATGAATTCTGATGCCCGATTACCCATCAGATTTGGACTCAATATTTATGAGAGATTTAATTAGTAATTTGATTTCTAATTAACTCAATTTGATTGAGTAATTATTTTTGGATCAAGTCCAATTGAATTGGATTCCGTTGGGTTTGACCCGATTAGGTTGAGAGTTGACCTAATCGTCGAGATGGTTTGGTTCCTGATTTGATCAGGGGTTGGGCTTAATCAATTCTTGATTTGATTAGGATTTTGTTGAGCCTAATTAAGCCTAATTTAGTTGGATTTAAATTAATCTAATTAGGTCTAACTTATTTGGTTCAATTAGGTTGGTTTAAATAATGAAACCACCTTGACCCATTCTCCCTGCGCCACCTCACTTCCACTGTGCCCATTTGAATTCACGAGAAGGAAGTTCTCATGAATTTTTGCTCATGCAAAGCCCTCCTCACACCCTACTTTAATGCACCAAATGAGTGGATAAGGATGATTGGTTGGCCATTCAAATTCAAAACAAAGTTTGAATTTGAATGAGCAACCAATCTTAGCACCTTAACCTTATCCTCTTTTAGCACCCCATTTATTACACGAGAAAATATTTCTCATGAAATCACTCACGCACAAATTAAGCCACGCTCTCCTCTTCTCACACCCTTAGTGGATAGGGATAAATTAGTTTCCATTTGAATTCAAAATTTGATTTGAATTCAAATATGCAATTACTCATCTTTATCCTTTCTCGTGGATAAGACCTTGGTTGTTGTTTTAAAAGGAGGAGAAGAGTGGGGCGTGTGTAAGAAAAATTTTGGAGAGAAAATCTGGGCATGAGGAATCCTTGTATGCAAGGTGAAGGTCTATATCCTTCCGAGAGAAAATAAAAGAAAAGAAAGAAAAAGTGTGCACAGGGTTTCAGTGAGTTCTTCAGGGTTTCAGCCTGGAGTTCGGGAAGTGAGAAGGTGAGCTACGAGTGTTGTGAGCCCACCAAATTTCAAAAAGATCTTCAACATTCTCTCAAGCATGTCTGCTGATGATCCAGTGCATCTGAAGAATCGACAGACATCGATCGAAAGAGTTCGATCTGTATCGGCCATCGAAAGGGCTCTACAACGAGCTAGCACTCGTGAGGAGACGATCAGACCGGGAGCTTCATGTGGATGATCCGCAGAGGCCAGACACACTATGTGACTATATCATGATGATCAGACTCTTTCGACGGTGATCAGATTATGGAGATCTACTACCCGCACAAAGGTATTGTGTTCTGAACACATTACAGTAAAGTGTTTACTGTTCAAATTCGAATTTCAAATTTAAATGCATGCATGCTATATATCATATTTAGATCCTAGTGTAGGACAAATTTTTATTAATTAATTAGATTAATTAATAATTTTCACTGTAAAATAGTGATTTTGAAAAAAATTTAAAATTATCATTTTACCCTTGCACTAAATTTTTCCCACAATATATATATATGTACATATGTATATATATATATATGTATATATACGTGTACATATATATGTATATATATATATCTATACATATACATATATATATATACATATATATACTGTTGGTGCAGAATTCCGTCGATGCTGGATGAAGCTGGAGTCGAGGAGATCACGGCCGTCGTCGGGACCTGCAAGGAAAGTCTAAACCGAAGTTGGGGGTACTCTGACAAGACCCTCCGATGCTCAAGTCAGTACTCTACTTCAACAAAAATGGAGCACTCGAATGAGATTTTAGCAGAGTTTAGAGATAGTGCTTAGAGCTTAGTGGAGAACGTATCTGGGGGGTCTCTTTTATAGATAAGAAAGTGTAATCGATTTACAGTGACGTCCGTAACTGCTTGGTAGTGGGCCGTTCGGGGCCACGTGGAGTTTGTTATGGAGAGTAGTAGTGTCCATTATCGCGACTTGTCGGAAAGTGGTAGGGCCACGTGGAGTTTGTTATAGAGAGTGGAGTGGTGTCTGTTATCGTGACTTGCCATGGAGTTCGGACCGGACGACTGAAGCTCGATTGAGACGTCTGGTGGAGCGGAATAGCTCTCTGTCTCAGCAATCTAAGAAAAGCTCAAATGTTTCTGAGGTTGCTGACGGGCTGTTGTTGGGTGCCTTAGGTGTCGATGCTGCAGACATAAGTCATCTACTATAGAAGCCCGAACGAAAATTTTCTGTTGGAGAAATCTAACTGGAGTCCGATTGCTAGAGAAGGCTGTCTGAAATTTGTCTGATGTAGAGGCTTGTCTGAAGACTGTCCACTGGAGAGGTCCAGTTACATGAGGAATCCGATAGAAGATCGATCGATAGCAAAATTTGGAAGGCGTTATGGAAGTTCGTCCACTGGAGGAGTCTGGAGGATACTGTGGAAGGTCGATCGCTGGAGGGGTCTGGAGGAAATTTGTCCATTGGAGGGGTTTGTTTGGTGCTGTTGAAGTCCGATTGACACTATTGAAGGTTGATGGTTGGAGAGGTACAGAAGGCACCGGAGACAATCGGTCACTGTAGAAATCCGACTGCTAGAGCCCATCCGTTGTAGAAGTTCGTCTGGAATCCATCCGCTGTAGAAGTTCGGATGGAGTTCGGTTCTTGCAGAAGTCTGGAAGGAGGCCACTTACTGCAGAAGCTCGAATGGAGATCGATTGTCGTGAAAGCCCGGATGGAGACCGCTTATTGTAGAAGCTCGACTGAAGTCCGCTTGCAATAGAAGTTCGGATGGAATTTACTTACTGTAGAAGCTCGGATGAAATTCGGAAGGCGGTCGACCACTATAAAAATTTGGATGGAGTCTGGTTATTGTAGAAGTCATACTGCTGGAGAAGCCCAGACATTGACGAAGTCTAGAAGAAGCTCAGAGTAAAGTCGATCGTGACAGGAGGAAGTCTGGAAGAGATTCGGAGAGTAGTCGATCACTGTAGAAAATCGGCTGATAGTAAAGCCCAGAGAGCATTTGGAGCAGTCCGATAGATGACTGAAGGAGCTCATTATTGGAGAGTCCAGAGGGTACAATAGGAGTTCGTCCGTTGGAGGAATCTGGAGGACACTGTGGAAGGTCAACTGCTGGAGGAGTCCGGATGGTACTGTGGAAGCTCGGATGGTCGGGGGAGTTCAGAAAGACGCCACACAAGGTCGGAAGCCGGAAGAGTCCTGGGAGGATTGGCCTCTTACGAACTTCGGCTGGAGTTATTTTATACCCAACACTAGTCCCCCTACTTTTGAGTTCAGGTTTCGAATGAAGGAAGTACAGAAAAATTTTCACAGTCGAAGTTGTCCTCCTTAATTTTCGTACTCGATTGTTTCAAGATATTTTAGTATTTGGCGCACTGGTGCTGGAGTCTTTTCTAATCGAGGCGATCCGAAAAGATTTTTTTAAAATTTTTGCTGGAGCATCACCTCAGGTACAGTGCAATAATGATTCTGTCAGTCGTCAGCTATCTGCCACGACGAGTGGGACATGCGGCGGTTGTAGGTCGGCCAAAGGAGATCTGCAATCATTATTGCATCGGATCTTGAGGTCTATTTAAATCTGTCCTCCTCTTTCAGGGGTTTCACCTTGCCTGAGATTTTTCTTCGATCCCCTCTTCTTCTCCGAGAGCTTCGTCCTCCTCCGACATCCTTCTCGATCTTAGGCACCCTTCAGGTCGACCTCCATCGCCTTTGTTGCCCTCCTGCACCTCTCGGACCAGCCTAGGTTAGTTTCGGAATCCTTCTTTTTATTACTGTTCTTCCATTTTTCCTCCTCTACATTCCGCCCGTTCAGTTTCTCCACGAGCGCCTTGTTTCCTATTTTTTCCAATTTTTTTAGGATTTTCATTTGATTCAAAATATCCTCCAACACTTCCTCCTCTAGTGGTTCTAAAAGTTCGTCAGCTCCAGCCCCTCAAAATTCTAGTACTGTAGATAAACCTGTACCTAGGATCGGACCTCGTCTAGTCTTTGTACCAGACACCATTCCTAGCTCTTTGATCTCGGATGAACTCTCGCTGATTAGGATTCAGTACGGGGTTCCTCCGGAGTATGAGCTTGAGCTTCTCGGGCCAACTGACCAGGCTAGCGCCCCTCTCCCTGGTCGCTTTTGTTTATACCAGGAAGCCTTCCGCGTCGGGCTTCAACTTTCACTCCCACCTTTTGTTGTTGCTCTTTTTCGCTTTTTAAATATTTCTCTAGTTTCTGTAGTGCCGAACTCCTTTAGGTTTCTGATAGGATTTCTTTCCCTCTGTTATTTAGCTTAAGTCTGGCCAACTCTTCCCTTGTTTAGAAACTTCTATACCTTTAAGCGTCACTCTTCGATAAAGGACTGGTGGTACTTCTCTCTACAGTTCGGTAGAAAGGGATTGCTGAAAGGTGCCTCCTCTTCTATTCATAACTAAAAGGAGAGGTACTTCTACGTCCGATGCCCGACCCTGATGCTGGGGTTGCCCCCCTGGGGCTCCCTGAGGGACTCCATCCGCTGGGCTTCTAGCTTGGGAAAGGACGATCTTGAAGCCTCCAATAAACTTAAAACTTATCCAGCTCCACTCTTCCCCGACCTTCTGAAGGAGCAACTTTTATTCAATATCGGCCTGAGTCCTCTCAACCCTATCGATATTTTTTTTTCTTAAGTCATTCGCTGCTTCCTCTTTCTCTTATTCTGTTTCTAAGCTGTGCCGATCTTTTTTCATTACAGACATGGATGCAGACGCAGCTCAGATACTAGCCAAGGGTCTCAAGGCCCATAAGAGAAAAGACACCGCAACTTCTGGGTCGGCGAAGAAGGCGAGGGTAGAGGAGACAAGCTCGACCGTGCTTGCCCAGGTGGCCATTGTCGTTGACGCCCCCTCCAACATCGAGCCCGCTCTTCAAGAAGCCCTCCGACTGAGGTTTTCGCTCTAGAGTCTCGTTCCGAGGAGGCACCGGGGGCCGAAAGGAAGAGAAGGAAGAAGATGATGGCCCGCAAGATCAGCAGCAGCAGGACTGCCATCGAAGGGTCCAACGGCTCCGAAGAGGATCCGGGGGAGAATCTCTTCAACAACAGGAATGTAATAAAAAGGCTGGTCGATGGATGCATTTTGCCTGAGATCGTCCATAGGATCGTCCATACCGATCTTGAACAGTGGGTTTGGAATTCTCTGGGGTCCTTTCTTGAGGTAGGCCAATTTACTTTTTTCTTCCTTTCGCTTCTTCACTTAGTTCATTCCTTAGCTTTCATATTGACTTCCTGGCCGCTCTTGCAGATTGGACACCAACTCATCGCCAACATCGAGGCGATGAACAATGCAAAGAAGGAAACAGCCCAAGCGGAGGAAGGTCGCCAGGCTGAGGCTGCCCATCTTAAGGAGAAGGTCTTCGAAGTCACGAGTCTCCAAGAGGTGCTCTAGAAGGAGGAACAAACTTCGATGGATTTGAAGGCTACTTTGGAGGAGGAAAGAATGAAGGCAGAGGCCGAGGTCTCCAAGCTGAAGGAGCAGATCCCGACCCTAGTCTCAGAGGCAAGGGCCCAAGTAGTAGAGGAGTTCAAGACCTCCTCCGAGATGAGGGATCTGAATATCAAGTTTGGTCAAGCTGTCTTTATCAAAGGCTTCGAGCTTTGCCAGGAGAAGGTGGTTGGAAAGTTTCTCGAACTCGACCTCAGCTTTCTGGATGAAATGTCCGACGATGAAGCCAGACCTTCCGAAGCTGCTGCCGGTCTCCCTCCAGTTGGGACCTCTTCAACTGCCGCAGCTGCTGTGACCGACCTTCCAGGGGCACCGAGCTCTTCCACTTCTGTTCCAGAGATCCGAGATCTCTAATTTTATGCTTTTCCTTTGTTACAACTTTTTTTCTCTTTCTCTTGTACTTAAGAATTATTCAATCAATGAAATCGGATTTCTCTTTACAGAGAGCTTTTTTTTTCTTCTACTTTCTTTTTTTTTTCTGGCAATGATTTGTATTGTGACGCTCTTGTTTTCCGACAACAGTGCCCTACCGAAGCTCTTTCGCTACCGCAGGAGATTCTTTTGAAGTCTATGATCTGAGATCTGAGAAGAAAAGTTTGTCACATAACGAAGAAATCAAAGAAGATGGACGATGAACTTCACAGGCTGAGGAAGAGCCATTCGGAAGCCACCGTGGAGGTTACTCACCTTCAGAACCTCCACAAAAAGGACTTTATGGACTACAGCCGGAAGAAGGCTAACTTTGAGAAAGAGCTTGAGGAACTCCAAAAATGCGCCAGTGACCAATCTTGGACTCAGGCCTCCAAGATCAGCTCCTTCGATGTTGAATTGGCGGCCGCACGGGAGAAGATCGACCAATTGGAAGGGAGCTCATCCTGGCTTCCAACTCAGGCTGACTATGGCTGGGACTGATCGAAGAAATTCTCCAACCTCTAGAAGCAGCTACAGGATGTCGAGACGAATTACAACACTTATCGAGTTGACTGGTGTGGGCAAATAGACAACTACAGAAGGAGGCTCAAGATGGCGACCAACGAGGTTGCTCGCCTTCAGAAGCAGTTGTCCGAAAGAGCCCAGGTCATTTCGGTTCAAGGCTCCGACGAGCTTCGATCCTTGAGGGGGACCATAGAAAAAATGTCCGTAGCCCTTGGGAAGGAGAAGGCCGAACTGCAGCGGTTGAAAATTTAGCTGACCTATGAGCAGCAGATGGTCAAGGATGCAGAAGCAGAATCCGAAGTTCTGAGAAAGGGGCTTTGGGAATCGGAGGATGAAAGCCGACGGTTTCACCAAATGTATCGGGAGATGCTGTTAAGAAAGAAGGAACTGGAAGAAGAAGTTGAGAACTTGAAGTAATCCCTGATAATGGCTGGAATCGAGAGTCCGAGGTCAGAAGAAGCCGAGCTTCTTTAGAGCTTCTTTTACATTTTTGTTTCATGTATTCTTTTCTTTTCTTGTTGTTTTTTTTTGGCCTTCAAAGGCTTTTGTAATGCACTCTTTACTAATGAAATGAAAAAAAATTTTCTCATTATCTTGTCTATTCTTGCTCTGAGTTGACGTTTATCGAGCTTTTCTTATCTTTTGTCTTATTGGATGTTGACGTTGTTTGAAGGTTCCTGATCATCGCCGCATTGATTCATCCTTTTTGTTCATGACCGAAGGTCTTTTCGAGACCATTTGAATTTGATGCTTTCTCCCAATATTCGAGCTTGGGGTCCGAACTTCTCGTTACTTTGAGGAAGTCTATTTTCTCCTGCTAGTGTTGGGTTCCCCCTTAGAGACTGAGGATTTTCGACAAGAGTTTTCTTCCTCGTTGAGATGAGGTCCCTTGTGTCTTAGATATAATTCGTTTTTCTCTTATCTCTGGTGTAGCTCGTCGCTTTTCCTTTTTCTCTTCCTTTTTTTTTATGTTTAGATGAGGGTTTTCCCTCTGCTCCTAACGGAGTTGTAGGGGTGTAGAGGAGTCATTGAGGAGGCCTTTTCCCTCATCCGATCTTAAACGACCAGATCTTTGTTTGTGTCAGGACGAGGTTCTCCTCCTGTTTCCGATACAGTCAATTTCAACTCATGTTAGGATGAGAATTTTCTCTTATTCCTAACAGGGCTGTGGGGGCACATAAGGACTGTTACGAGGACCTCTCCCCCCATCCGATCTCTTAATAACCGGATTTTCGACTTTGCTTATATTAGAATGAGGTTCTCCTCCCATTCCTAACATGGCTGTGGGGGCACATAAGGGCCGTTGCGAGGGCCTCTCCTCCCATCCGATCTCTTAATAATTGGGTCTTCGACTTTGCTCATGTTAGGATGAGGTTCTCTTCCTGTTTCTAACATGACTGTGGGGGCGCATAAAAGCCATTGCGAGGGCCTCTCCCCCCATCCGGTCTCTTAATAATCAGATCTTCGATTTTGCTCATGTTAGGATGAGATTCTCCTCCTGTTCCTAACATGGCTGTGGGGGTGCATAAGGGCCGTTGCGAGGGCTCTCCCTCTCATCCGGTCTCTAAATAACCAGGCCTTCATTTTTGCTCATGTTAGGATGAGGTTCTCCTCCTGTTCCTAATATGGCTGTGGGGGCGCATAAGGGCCGTTGCGAGGGCCTCTCCCCCCATCCGATCTCTTAATAATCGGATCTTCGACTTTGCTCATATTAGGATGAGGTTCTCCTCCTATTCATAACATGGCTGTGAAAGTGCATAAGGGCCGTTGCGAGGGCCTCTCTCCCCATCCGATCTCTAAATAATCGGACCTTCATTTTTGCTCATGTTAGGACGAGGTTCTCCTCATGTTCCTGACATGGCTGTGGGGGTGCATAAGGGTCGTTGCGAGGGCCTCTCCCCCTATCTGGTCTCTTAATAATCGGACCTTTGTTTGTATCGGAATGAGGTTCTCCTTTTGTTTCTGACACGCTTAGTTTCGATTGTCTGAAGGAGCTACTCCCTGTCATTATAAGCTTATGCCAAAAGAAAAGATATGCGAATATGAAACTTTTATTTAAGGCAAAGTTATCGGTAATACATTCATAAATTTTTCGAATTTCATGGTCGCGGAAGATCCGCTCCTCCGAGCTCTTTTAGATAGTATGTTTCGGACCAGACTACTTCCCTGACTTCATACAGGCCTTCCCAGTTTGGAGCAAGTTTCCCTTGGTTCTGAGGTTGTGAAACAGTAGTTCGTTGAAGTACTAAGTCCCCCGCTCTGAAGGCTTTGCTCTTGATCCGGAAGTTATAGTAGCAGGCTACTTTCTGCTTGTAGGCTGCCATCCGAATTTGAGCTGTCTCCTGCTTTTCTTCTAACACGTCGAGGTTGGCTTTGAGATCCTGTGAGTTGCGCTGCTCGTCGAATGCCGTGACTCACACCGACGGAAGCTTGAGTTCAATTGGGATAACGGCTTCTGTTTCGAAGGCTAAGGCAAAGGGGGTCTCCCCCGTGGGCAGTCTTTGGATAGTTTGGTATGCCCATAACACATGATAAACCTCGTCTGCCCAAGTTCCTTTTGTTTTTTCAAGTCTCACCTTGATTTCTTACAACAGAGTCCTGTTAGTCACCTTAGCTTTGCTGTTTGCCTGCGGATGGGCTACCGATGTGAAGTTATGGGAGATGTTTAAGTCCTCACAAAATTCAGCAAACTTGCTCCAGCAAATTGTCGCCCATTATCAGTAATGAGAGTTCTGGGTAAGCCGAACCTACAAACGATTGACTTCCAGACGAAGTCCTGTACTTTAACTTCTGTGATTTTTGCCAAAGGTTTGGCTTCGACCCACTTGGTGAAGTAGTCAATTACCACTAGGAGGAACTTTCGCTGCCTGGACGCTATGGAAAAAGGTCCAAGGATATCCATCCCCCATTGTGCAAACAGCAATGGGGCACTCAAGGGTATAAGTTCGGAGGCAGGCTGTCTTTGGATATTTGCATATCTCTGACACCGATCATACTTTTTGATATATTCAATGGAGTCGTGGTATATTGTAGGCCAGTAATAACCTTGTCGGAGCAGTTTGTGGGATAAAGATCTGACCCCTAGGTGACTTCCACTGACTCTTTCATGTACCTCCCACAAGGCAAAGTCGGCTTCAGAAGGCCAGAGACATTTCAGGAGGGCCAAAGAGTACGACCTCTTATACAGCTTGCCCTCATAAAGGATATATCGGGAGGCTTGGTTTCTAAGCTTCCGAGCTTCTTTTGCATCATGAGGAAGAACATCGTCTTTGAGGTATGCAACCAGTGGGTCAATCCAGCTGGGTGTTGGGAATAGTGTCCCAAAGCCAATCATCAGCCTGTTGACGATTGTGCTCTTTTTGTATTAGTATATAAATTATAAATAAATAAAAGTTAGTTTGGTATTTTTCATCACAAATTGTTTCATCTTCTAATGAACTCCTATGTTGTGGTGAAGTCCTTAGGACTATTTAGACTCGACAAAGGAGGATTTATCGTTTAGTCCTTAAACCTGTTCGCGGCCAAATGATACATTGTTACCAAGGACGACAATGTTTATCAAGCGTAGATCGTTGTATACCATATGGGTTGGTTGTCTTCTTAACCAAAGAGTATGGAGACACTGGTATGGCAGACAGGTAAGATGTAAGGGTACATCCACACTGAACATGACCGACTCCGGAGTAATTTCGGTTGTCAAGATTTGCTCCGATGGGATATGGGTATAATTGTCCCTCTGACCTGAGACCACCACGGTGACTTGCAAGCAACTCACTGCACTTAGGTACTAGACTACCTGAATTTCTAATTCAGTGACGGAAGGCTACTGGGTATAGTCAAGTACTTGACTTGTCGGTGCGTGTGTCAAGATGGGATTGACCACTCCAGTTCAGGAGCTGTGTACATTTGTGTTTCAATTTAGCAAAATCTTGGTCAGGGTAGTCCTAGTGAGGAGTCATAGGACTATTTGAGTTGAGCACGATTCGGATGATCTAATCAGGGTTGATAGTTTAACCCTGAGTCGTCCTATACACAGAGGTCAAAAGGGATGAATTATACAGTAACCATATTCACGTAGGTTTTGAGTATTGCGATTGTGACTATTCGACCTATCCAGATATCGGGTACCATTGCTAGATGGTCACTTCGATTAGTACAGGAATTGGTTCCTGTGCTACCGATTTAGGTTCGAACCTGCGGGGTCACACACATTAGAGGTTCCTATCTGATCTGATGGCTGATGAAGAGTACTAATGTTTGTGGACTATGAGTTCTATGTGTCTGGGACTCTGTGATCGAGAATCAGGATTCTCTGATCATGAGTCCCACACATTTTGGGTACCGGGGTCAAGAGTCCCACTGGTTTGGGACTCTTCGATCAAGGTTTCATATCGATGGACTTTGATACCTGATTGCCCATCGAATTTGGACTCAGTATTTATGAGAGTTTTAATTAGTGATTTGATCACTAATTAACTTAATTTGATTGAGTAATAATTATTTTTAGATCAAGTCCAATTGAATTGGATACAGTTGGGTTTGACCCGATTAGGTTAAGAGTTGACCTAATCGTCGAGATGGTTTGGTTCCTGATTTGATTAGGGGTTGGGCTTAGTCAATTCCTGATTTGATTAGAATTTTATTGAGCCTAATTAAACCTATTTAAGTTGGATTTAATTTAGTCTAATTGTGCTTAACCTATTTTGATTAGGTTGGTTCAATTAAGATTAAACCACCATTTGAATTCAAATCCCTGCGCCACCTCATATCTCTGCGCCCATTTGAATTCACGAGAAGCAACTTCTCATAAATTTTCTCTCATGCAAAGCCCTTCCCACGCCCCACATTTGTGTGCCATATAGGTGGATAAGGATGGTTGGTTGGCCATTCAAATTCAAAAGAAAGTTTGAATTTGAATTAGCAACCAATCCATGTGCCATGTCCTTATCCTCTTTAGCGCCCCATGTTCTACATGAGAAAGTGTTTCTCGTATAATCTTTCCACACACAAATGTAACCACACCTTTCTCTTCTCATGTCATGAATGGATAAGGATGAGTTAGTTTACATTTGAATTCAAATTTGATTTGAATTCAAATGTGCAACCACTTATCTTTATCCTCTCACGTGGATAAGACACATCTTGCACTGTTTTAAAAGAGATAGGGAGGTGGGGCATGCATAGAATTTTTGGGAGAGAAAGCCTGGGGTGTGAAGAAGCCTTGTGCATGAGGTGAAGGTCCAAAATCTTCTGAGAGAAAAAGAAAGAAAAGAAAGAAAAGTGGGTGCAGGGTTTTCAGTGAGTTCCCTAGGGTTTCAGCTTGGGGTTTGAAAAGTGAGAAGGTGAGCTACGAGTGTCGTGAGCCCACCAAATTTTAGGGAGAACTTCATCAACCTCTCAAGCATATTTGCTCATGATCTGAAGTATCCGAAGAGTAGGCAGATATCGATCGAAGGAGTTCGATCAGCATCGACCGTCGAAAGGGCTCTACAACGAGCTAGCACTCGTGAGGAGCTGATCAAACTGGGAGCTTCGTGTGGACGATCCGTAGAGGTCAGACATACTGTGTGGCTATATTAAGATGATCAGATCCTTCCGACAGTGATCAGATTGTGGCGATCGACTACCCGCACAAAGGTATTATGTTTTGAACACAGAACAGTAAATTATTTACTGTTCAAATTTGAATTTTAAATTTAAATGCATGCATGCTATATATCATATTTAGATCCTAGTATAGGGTAAACACATATTAATTAATTAGATTAATTAATAATTTTCACTATAAAATAATGATTTTCAAAAAATTTTAAAATTATCATTTTACCCCTGCACTCAAATTTCGCTACAAATGGTATCAGAGCGGGTTCTAAGATATGATATATGAATTTGCATGTGTAGATTAAGTTGTAATCTAAAAGTTTAAATTTAAAATTTAAAATTTAAAATTTAAATTTTGAAAGTTGTTCGAAATTCAAAATTAAAAAAAAAAAAATTGAAATTCAAAATTTGAAATTTAAATTTTGAAATTTGAAATTTGAAATTTAAAATTCAAAAATTTGAAATTCAAAATTTGAAATTTAAAATTTAAAATTTGATTAAAATTTCAAATTTAAAATTCAAAATTTAAAATTCAAAATTTGAAATTCAAAAATTTGAAATTTGTTTGAAATTTAAAATTCAAAATTTAAAATTTAAAATTTGAAATTTAAATTTTGAAATTGGTATATTTAGATATACTTGATCCAAGTAGCAAGTAATCTAATTGGGTTGGTTGCCATGGCCGTTCGGTCATAGGAGAAAAGTAGGCTTTAAAGGCTCTCTCCTCTCATTCGATGGGGTCTCCTATGACGGTAGGGGTGCCGCTGCAATTATATTCCATGCAGATGAAGCAGCGAAAGAACTTAATTGTAAAGGTTCAATTATAAAATTTATCATGAATGTGTTAGATTAGATCTAAAGGAATATTCATGATTTATTTTGATTGAGTTATTTTCTATTATGTAATCAGCAATCGGATTGCTATTTATGAAATGTGCTGATCTATTTGTGAAATGAGTCAACATATTTGGTGAACAAAAAATAAAATCTTTCAATTTTAAAAATTATTTTCAAAAAGCCAAACTCTAACCCATCAGCTCAAATACTTAATTAAAAGAATTAAGTATTGTCAAGTTGGTCTAGAATTGTGAATTAAGACCTAAGACAATTGCATAAACTTGTGGGTCAATGGGTTAGATGGATTAGATCCATAATTGGGTTAGACCTAAGGTTAGCTTAAAGAAATGGACTAAATTAGAGTAATTGGTCAAATCTAATCAAAAGTTGAATTAGATTAGGTCAAGGATACTCTAGACTCAACTTCAATAGTTGTAGTTGAATGGGTCCATGTCTTTAACTAGACCAAGATGGACTTAATTCATGGCTATGCGGTGGAACCCTATTTACTAAGTTGATCAAATTAAAACTAATGAACCGGTTGGTGTCTAAGGTAAGTTTGGCAGTTTGACCAGTGGTTCTTAAGTGGGAGCTACTCGCATTGATTTGATCTCTGATGAGTTAATGGCATATCCCCACCACTGATCTCACTTACCTGGCCAACCTGGTGAGTTAGGTTTTGATTAGATCATTTGGTGATTAAGGCACACTTATGTCATTAGGTAAAATAGTGTGACTGATTTAGGTGCTCCTAATGCCGGCTTTAATTAAATCCTTTTTAATCTGACTTGATGAAGTCAGTGGGAGGATTGAAATTGGCTGGTTAATTTCTTCTCTTCTATCCTTTAAGAAATCCTCAAAAATTATTAGGTCCCTAAAATGATTAAGTTATAGTGATAACTAAGTCATAACCTCCTATTAAGTGAGTGATAATGAGTCCATTAGTTTAATAATCATTGGAGGCCCAAAGGCCTGGTGCTTATTGACTAATGGAATTATCATTCATAGTATGATAATTTGGTTTGAGTCTTTCTGATGGTGGTCAGGTTGGCCGGTCAAAGTCGGGCCTGATCATTTATTGGTCTGATTCACCAAATCAAGTCATGTTAATGGTTGGACCTAACCAGATCTTTTCAGTGGAGGCCAAAGCCTACTGATTAGGTTCTGGGGCAAAATTAATTTCTAGAAGTTGTTTTGAGAAACAACTGGTTATGAACCTACCCATAGATGCACATGGGTTGACCAACCAAAGTTGGGCTCGTGTGTAGTCTGTGTGGATTCTAGTACCCACAAAGGAATTAAAGTAATTCCTCGAATTGGAGGTTGAGGCTACCAGTTCGTTAAAAATATTAGAAGAAACTTTAGACTAAAGTCTAAGTCTTTAGTATTAATAATTTATGTACTAATTAAGATCTGATTTTTTTTTATGCAGCTATGGCCACTACCCTGTCGCTTCGGTCATTATTAGATAATGACAAGCTCATGGGACCTAATTTCGATAGCTGGTATCGAAAATTAAAAATCATCCTTAAGCATGAGTGGATCCTTTATTAGGTAACGGATCTGGCACCAGAAGAGCCAGCCCCAAATGCTAGAGGCACGATCCGAGACACTTACCAGAAGTGGCTAAATGACTGTACCAACATTCGGTGCATAATGCTGGCGGCAATGAATGATGAGTTCAGTCGCAGGTTGAGAACGTCCAGTCGTAGGAGATGCTTCAAATGTTGAATGACTCCTTTGGCATGCCTGACGATGTTAAAAGGCACAAAACTAGTTGTGCCATTTTCAATGCTCGGATGAGGGATGGGGCCTCAGTCACCGATCATGTACTGTACATGATCGAAATGATTGAGTGCCTAAGTAAACTGGGCTTTCCCTTACACGAGCAGCTCGGTAAGGATGCGATCCTTAATTCTTTGCCCAAGTCCTTCCTCCCCTTTCTTACTCATTTTTGAATGACAAAGCCTGCAGTGAACTACCACGACTTGTTGGGGTTGCTGCAAAACTTTGAGAAGGACCACCAGCTCCATAAGGAGTTGGTGAATGTTGTGGGAGGGTCTTCTTCTGGTCGTCGACCCTTTAAGAAAGGAAAGAAGAACAAGAAGAAGAAGAACAAGAAGGTGCAGCCGCATGCTGGGACGTCTGCATAGGGTCAGACCAAGAAGTGCAAGCCCGACCAGAGCCAGGCGGAGTGCTTCTTTTGCAAGAAGCAGGGGCACTGAAAGAGGAACTATCCTCTATACATTGCCTCCCTGGACCCAAACAGGCCGAAGAAGAAGCAAGATAATTATATGATAACACCTTGCAACTTTTTCATTTGTGATACTACTGCCTGGATATTGGATACCAGAAGCCCTTATCATATTTGGAATTCGATGCAGGGTCTGCAGGTCAGTAGGAGATTTGATGACGGCGAGAGGTTCCTGAACGTTGGAGATGGAAGCAAAGTTTCAGTTCTAGCTTTAGGAATCATGAATCTTGTAATCAATTCTCGTAATGTAATTTTGAGTGAATGTCACTATTGTCCAAGCTTTTTATTAAATATTATTTCTGTAGGCCTTTTGGCCATGTACGGTTATCAATTTTTAATAAAAAAAAATATTTGCAATATCATTTTGAATGGTGTTACAATGTTTGTTGGACAAATAAATAATAGAATTTACTTACTATCACAGCCTGTTAATGTGGTTCAAACCTCCGGTAAATACCCTAGAATAGATAATGTGTCAGAAGTCTATCTTTGACACTGTAGGCTAGGTCATATCAATAAGAACAGGATAAACATGTTGGCTCAAGAAGGAATTCTTGAAGTTGGTGATTGTGAATCACTTCCAACCTGTGAGTCCTATCTTCTTGGAAAGATGACCAAGTCACCTTTTACTAGAAAAAGGTGAGCGAGCTAGTGAACTCTTGGATCTGGTACATTCTGATGTATATGGACCCATGAGCTCAAGTGCAAGAGATGGATATTTCTACTTCATAACCTTCACAGATGACCTATCAAGGTATGGGTATGTCTACTTAATGAAGCATAAGTCGGAGTCATTTGAAATGTTCAAACTATTCCGAAATGAGGTAGAAAAACAAACTGAGAAGTGTATTAAAACTCTTCGATCTGTTCGAGGAGGTGAATACCTTTTCAATGATTTTCTGTTATATCTTGGAGAGAATGGGATTCTCTCTCAGTGGACTCCTCCTGAAACACCACAGCATAATGGTGTGTCTGAAAGGAGGAATTGGATTTTGTTGGATATGGTTCGATCCATGATGGGGTTTGCTGGTCTGCCGATCTTTCTCTGGAGATATGCACTCGAATCGGCTTGTTACCTTCTAAATAGGGTTCCGAGTAAGTCTGTAATCAAAACGTCATATGAGTTATGGATAGGACGTAAGCCAGTACTCTCGTACCTTAAGATTTGGGGGTGTCCGACTTATATTAAACGTTTAATTACGGACAAGCTTGGATCTAGTTTTGACAAGTGTAATTTCATAGGGTACCCAAAAGAGATCAAAGGGTATTATTTCTACCTAGCTGATAAGCAAAAGGTATTTGTCAGCCTTAAGGCAATCTTTTTAGAAAAGGAGTTCCTTGGTGGAGGGACTGTTGCCTCTAAGGTCGAACTTGAGAAAATTTGATAGGTGAAAAAACTGACACAAGTAGCTGAACCTGAACCAGATTTGGTTAGATCAGATCCAGAGCCCGTTGTTCCTGCACCCTTAAGGCGATCTGGTAGAGTACCACGTCAACCGGACAGATACTATGATTTCTTGATCCAAGACAGAGATCCTATCAAACTTGATGAAAATGATGAGGATCCGATCACCTACTTGGATGCAATGCAGAGACCTGACTCTGAGAAATGGCTAGAGATCATGAAATCTGAAATCAAGTCCATGAAGCTCAACGATGTATGGACATTGGTTGACCCACCCGAAGGAGTAAAACCCATAGGGTGTAAGTGGATCTTCAAGAGGAAGAGGGGTGCAGACAGAAAGGTGAAAACCTATAAAGGTCCGTTTGGTTGCCAAGGGATATCGTCAACGTTATGGTATAGACTATGACGAGATATTTTCTTCTGTGGCAATGCTCAAATCCATTCGGATTATGCTTGCGATAGCTGCCCATCTGAACTATAAAATCTGGCAGATGGATGTGAAGATAGCTTTCCTAAATGGAGAGCTGGACGAAGAGGTGTATATGATACAACCTGAAGGATTCATATCCACAGAAGAGTCTAAG
>NC_025997.2:61944136-61946636 GCF_000442705.2 Elaeis guineensis
AGTAAAGGTTATAGATTCTTTAGTCCTCTACCGCTTGGGCGGTCCGACCGATCCACTGGCTGCTCCCTGTCGAGATCCTCCAGAGATGATGTTGAAGATCCCGATTGGAGGCTGATCTTCAGACTGTTCTTCCCTCCTTGATGGCTCTGGTTGTGGTAGGGCCTTTGGCCGATCTTTTCTACCTTCAGACCGGCGTAGGATGAATCTATTGAGCCGACCCCATCTGATGAGCTCCTCGATCTCATCTCAGAGTTGAATATACTCTTTCATGTCGTGGCCGTGGTCACGATGATAGAGGCAGAACTTGTTAGGGTTGCACTTTCTGGGGTGTGTGCGCATCCTTTTCGGCCTTGGTAGCTGCTCCCTGATCTCCATCAGCACTTAAGTTTTTGGAGCATTGAGAGGGGTGTAGCTGTAGAATCTTCCTGGGGGAGAGCTCCGTCGAACTCTGTGATTCGGGCTTCTCTGCCTACGAGCTCGGGGGGAAGTTCGGACACGCTTGTGTTTGGGGGGAGTTCAAGAACGTGGCCGAGCTTCACTCGACCTTTTTTCAGCTGCGGGTTTGCTGGAGTCACCCGCCTGTTGCTCCTTCGTGGCCTCCTCGTCCTTCAGCTTGAAGGCTTCCTCTTCTCGGGCATATCCTTCTGCCCGAGCTAGCAAATCAATGAAATCCCTGGGATACTTCTTTTCCAAAAAAATAGAAGGTCATTCTTTTGAAGACCGCTCTTCAGGGTGGCCATTGCAACTGATTGGTCCAAGTTCCGGACCTCCAATGCGGTGGTGTTAAAATGGTTGACATAAGTTCGGATGGATTCTCCCTCCTTTTGCTTGATGTTGATGAGGGACTCCGAACCTCTTCGGGGATGTCGGCTGTTAACGAAATGAGCTGCAAACTGGTGGCTCATTTGATCAAAGGAGAAGATAGTACCCGACTTCAATACCGAGTACTAATTTCTTGCTGCTCCCTTTAAGGTAGATGGGAAAGCTCGGCACAGGATGGTGTCTGGCATACCATGGAGCAGCATCATTGTTCGGAAGGCCTCCAGATGGTCAACCGGATCCGAGGTCCCGTCGTAGCTCTCAAATTGGGGGAGCTTGAAGTTCGGCGGGATTGATTCCTGCATAATCCTTTGAGAAAAAGGAGGGTCAGTAAGATATCCTCACCGTAAGCAGGGGGAGCATGGCGGAGCTCTTCGATCTGTCGGTTCATCTCTTGGAACCTTTGATCCAGGAGATCCTCTCGATCACGAATCTCGGGGGTCTTCTGGCAGAACGGAAGTAGGGACCCTCCGGGAGTGGAATCGTGATCAGACAAAGGGCTCTCCGCCCTGCTTCCCCTTTTCGAGGAATACAGGGTGACTGGCCCAAGTGGGCCAGCCGATCGTCGGATTCTGAAACTCTGACGATGCTCTTTTCAGCCGCACAGATGCCTGCGGCTGTTGCTGCTGCTGCTGTATGGTCTGCACCACTTCGATGAGACCCCTGACCTGCTGAACTAGCAGGTCGAACTGCTCCATGCCGACTGTCATTGCTGGAGGAGGAGCCTGAAAAACTGAAGACGAGGCCGGAGCTGGCGGATCTTGCTGAGATCTGGCCATGGAGGCCGTAAATCGCCTGGTGGATGCCTTTCGGGAAGGCATCAGGTTGGGATCTGGTCGGAAAAGAAGAAGAAGATGTCGAAGAAGATGATCGGAGACAGTTCCGTTGAGTACTCCTTTAAGAATAAGGGTCCTGTGAAGGTTCAACCCTTGCTCTAGTGCCAATTCTGTTGGTGCAGAATTCTGCCGATGCTGGATGAAGCTGGAGTCGAGGAGATCACGGCCGCCACCGGGACCTGCAAGGAAAGTCTAAACTAGAGTTGGAGGTGCTCTGGCAAGATCCTCCGATGCTCAAGTCAGTACTCTGCTTCAACAGAAATGGAGCACTCGAATGGAATTTTAGCAGAGTTTAGAGATAGTGCTTAGAGCTTAAAGAAGAACATATCTGGGGGGTCTCTTTTATAGATGGGAGAGTGTAACCGATTGACAGCGACGTCCGTAACTGCCTGGTAGTGGGCCGTTCGGGGTCACGTGGAGTTTGTTACGGAGAGTAGTGGTGTCCGTTGTCGCGACTTGCCGGAGAGTGTAGGGCCACATGGAGTTTGTTACAGAGAGTGGAGTGGTGTCCGTTGTCGCGACTTGCCGGAGAGTTTGAGCCAGACGGTTGAAGCTCGGTTGGGACGTCTGGTGGAGTGGAATAGCTCTTTGTCTCGCAATCTGAGAAAAGCTCGGATGTTTTCAAGGTTGCCGATGGGCTGTTGTTGGTGCCTTAGGCGTCGATGCTGCGGACAGAAGTCATCTGTTGTAGAAGCCCGGACGGAAACTTTCTGTTGGAGAAATCTGGCTGGAGTCCGATTGTTAGAGAAGTCCGTCTGAAATTTATCTGATGTAGAGGCTTGTCTGAAGCCTGTCCGTTGGAGAGGTCCGGTTGCATGAGAAATCTGGCAATAGGTCGATCGATA
>NC_025997.2:61954136-61961636 GCF_000442705.2 Elaeis guineensis
CCCAGCCTGGAGGAGGACGACCTCCAGGCTGCTCGGAAGCTTTTAGCTTATTCCGCTCCTTCCCTTCCCAATCTTCTGAGGGAGCAGTTTCTTTTCAACATCGGCCTGAGTCCCCAGGATCCAGCGAGTATTCATCTTTTACCTTACCTTCTCTTTTCATGCCTTTCTTCTCTTTTTCTCCTCTGTTTCTTTTTTTCTTTCCCTTTCTTCTTTTCTTCTCTCTCTCTCTCTTTTTTTTTTTTTTTGGCGCCGTCTGTGGGAATAGACGCCGAAGCAGTGCGGATGCTTGCCAGGGGCCTTAGGGCCCACAAGAGAAAGGGTGCCGCGACCTTCGGATTGGCGAAGAGGGCCAGGGCGGAGGAGTCGAGCTTAGCTGCACCCGTCCAGGTGGCCCCGGCCATTGACATTCCCTCAGACGCCGAGCCAACGGCTCCCCGGGCCTCCTCGAGGAGTCCGCCGACTGGGGCCCCCGTTCCGGGGGTTCGCTCCACGGAGGCGCCCACCGCGGGGAAAAGAAGGAAATCGGTGGCCCGTAGGGCGAGTAGCCACCGAACTGCTGCGGACGAGTTCCTCTGCTCCGAAGAGGGGTCGGAGAATCTCTTCAATGATAGGGACTTGATCAGGCGGCTGATCGACGGCTGCATTCTGCCCGACGTCGTTGAAAGGATTGACCGCGCCGATCCCGAGCAGCGGGCCTGGGACTCTTTGGGGTCCTTTCTTGAGGTAAGCGGATCTTCATTTACATGGCTACTCGGCCTTTGTTCTAATTTTCTAGCCGCCCTTGCAGATTGGGCACCAGCTCCTCGCCTATATCGAGGCGGTGAGCCGCACGAGGAGGGACATCCTTCAGGTGGAGGAACGCTGTCAGGCGGAGGTTGCTCGCCTCCAAGCAAAGACGGCCGATGTAGCCGCCCTCCAGGAGGCCCTGGAAAGAGAGAAACAAGCCCGGGAGGAGGAGAGGCAGATCTTGGAGGAATCGGCGAGGAAGGCGGAGGTCGAGGTCGCCAACTTGGTCGAGCAAACTCTGATCCTGATCTCGGAGGCCCGAGCCCTTGTGGTAGAGGAATTCAAGGCCTCCGCGGAGATTAGGGACCTGAAGGTCTAATTCGGCCAGGAAGCATTCATTAAGGGGTTCGAGCTCTGCCAAGAGAAGGTGGCCAGAAAATTCTTAGAGCTCGATCTCAGCTTCCTAGGCGAGGAGTCTGAAGACGAGGTCGGTCCCTCGTCAGCCGCCACTGCTGTCGCAGCCCCCGCGTCGGGGACGTCGAGTTCTCCACCCCCCGCCCCTGAGGTCTGAGACCTCGATCTTGTACCTTTATTGCGCCTTAATTTTTCTTTTCTGTTTGTCTTCAAAAATTATTCAATCAATAAAGTTGAATTTCTTGTTGCGGACGGCTTCTCCTTCCCCCCCTCCTTCTCTCTGCTTTTCTTCCTGCAATGAGTCGTGCTTTGACGCTTTTGCCTTCTGATGGCAGTGCCCTGCAGAAGCGCTCCCCCTGCCCCTAGGGGTCCCGCTGAAATCGACGATCCAACGGCTGAAGAAGGAAGTCCTTCACCTGACAAAGAAGTTGAAGAAGATGGAAGGCGAGCTCCGCAAATCGAGAGAATGTCACTCTGAAGCCACCGCTGAGGCCACCCACTTTCGGAGTCTCCATGTGAAGGGGATCATGGAGTATAGCCGGAGGAAGGCGAACTTCGCAAAGGAACTCGAGGAATGCAAGAAGAGCGCTAGTGACCGAATTTGGGCCCAGGCCGTCAGGATCAGCGCCCTCAAGGTGGAACTGTCAGCTGCGAAGGGGAAGATCGGCCAGCTAGAAGGAAATTCATCCCGGCTCTTGGCCTGGGTCGATGATGACCAGAGGTGGTCGCAGAAGGTCTCCGACCTTCAGCAGCAGCTTCAGGACGTCGAGGTGAGCCACGACGTGCAACGGGCTAGCTGGCGCAGGCAGGTGGAAGAATATAAAGGAAGATTCAGGACGGCGGCCGACGAAGTCGTTCGTCTCCAGAGGCAGCTGGCTAACAGGGCACAGCTTACTTTCGTCCGAGATTCTGAAGAGCTCCAAGCCCTAAGTGGCACCGTTGAGGGGATTTCTGTCTCCCTCGGGGAAAAGACAGCTGAGCTGCAACAACTGAAGATCCAACTGGCACTCGAGCGACGGGCCGTCGCGGATGCAGAGGCGGAATCTGAGATCTTGAGGAAGAGGCATCGAGAGGCGGAAGCCGAAAGCTAGCGACTTCGTCGGGCGCTCCAGGATGCGCTGCAGAAAAGGGGAGAGCTAGAAGAAGAAATTGAGAATCTGAGGCAGTCCTGGTTAAGGGACGGAGTAGATAATTCTAGGTCGGAGGGAGCAGGGCCTCCTTAGAGCTCTTTTCATCTTTCTGTCTTTTCATGTATTTACTTCTTTTTTGTCATTTTGCCTTTCTTTCCTTGGCCTTCCGGGCTTTGTAGTGTGTATATCAGAAATAGAATGAAAAGGACGTTTTGTGTTACCTCGTCCGCGCGTTGCACTAAATTGCCGTCTGCCGAACTTTTCTTGTCGTTTGACTTGTCTGATGTAGATGTCGTTAGGGGGCACTTGGTCGTCGATGCGTTAGCTCGCCTTTCTCATCGTGCATGGCCGCAAGCCCGAGCTTGGCCGTCCGGGCCCCACATTATTTCGGGGATGTCGTTGTCTTCCTAACCGGTGTCGAAAGTCTTTTTAGCGGTCGGAGGTGTTCGGTAGGAACTCTCCGTTTCAGTTGGGATGAAGTCCTTTAGGTCTTTTGGTGTGGTTCATCCTTCATCTGTTCCCGTCGTAGTTTGTCATCCTTCCTTTTTAATTTTCCTCCTCTTCTCGGAGTGAGGGCCTTCCCCCCACTTTTCGCGGGGTTGCATAGGAGCGAGGAGGCACCGATGAGGGGCTTTTTTATTTCACCCGATCTTGTTGGGCGGCCGGGCTTCGCCACCATCAGCTCTTGCTGTAGAAGTCGTGGGTGGAACCCGGCTCCCGTAGGAGTCCGGGTGGAGTCTTCCTTGGCATCGTGGATGGAGCCCGGCTCCCGTAGGAGTTCGGGTGGAGTCTTCCTTGGCGTCGTGAACAGAGCCCGGCTCCCGTAGGAGTCTGGGCGGAGTCTTCCTCGGCATTGTGGATGGAGCCCGGCTCCCGTAGGAGTCCGGGCGGAGTCTTCCTTGGCATCGTGGACTGAGCCCGGCTCCCGTAGGAGTCCAGGTGGAGTCTTCCTTGGCATCGTGAACGGAGCCCGACTCCCGTAGGAGTTCGGGCCTTCCACTTTGCTCGAGCCAGGGCGAGGTTCTCCTCCCATTCCCGGCTTGGCTGTGGGGGCGCGTTAGGGCGCTGTAAGGCCTCTCCCCCCATCCGATCTAAAAGAATCGGATCTTTAAATTTGCTCATGTCAGGACGAGGTTCTCCTCCTGTTCCTGACATGGCTGTGGGGGCACATCAGGGCGTTGTAAGGCCTCTCCCCCCATCCGGTCTAAAAGAACCGGGCCTTTGACTTTGCTCATGTCAGGACGAGGTTCTCCTCCTGTTCCTGACATGGCTGTGGGGGCACATTAGGGCGTTATAAGGCCTCTCCCCCCATCCGGTCTAAAAGAACCAGGCCTTTGACTTTGCTCATGTCAGGACGAGGTTCTCCTCCTGTTCCTGACATGGCTGTGGGGGCACATCAGGGCGTTGTCAGGCCTCTCCCCCCATCCGGTCTAAAAGAATCGGGCCTTTGACTTTGCTCATGTCAGGACGAGGTTCTTTTCCTTTTGTTCCTGACATGGCTGTGGGGGCACATCAGGGCGTTGTAAGGCCTCTCCCCCCATCCGATTTTGAGATAGTCGGACTTTCATTTTAGGTATGCTTGGGCGGGGTTCTCCCCCGTTCCTAACAAAACTTTGTTTTTGGAGGGGTCATATCCAGTCATAATAAATCCACGCCAGATGGGAAGAGTATGTCAAGTAGAAAAAAATTTAGATTCAAGGTGAAATCGTAAGTGATACATTTACAGATTTTTTGAGTTCCGCGGTCGCGGGTGGTCCGCTCCTCCTTGAGGCCCTCTGGTGATGGAGTCGATGGTTCCGATGGGAGGCCGATCCCCGAGTTGCTCCTCCCTTCTTGGCGGTTCAGGCTGCGGAAGGGCCTTTGGCCGATCTCCTCTACCCTCGGGCCTGCGTCGGATGAACCTATCGAGTCGACCTCGTCGAATGAGCTCCTCGATCTCGTCCTGGAGCTGGATGCATTCCTCTGTGTCGTAGTCGTGGTCACGGTGGTAGACGCAGAATTTGTTGGGGTTGCGCTTCTCGGGGTGTGTGCGCATCCTCTCTGGCCTAGGGAGCTGCTCCCTGACCTCCATCAATACCTGGGCCTTCGAGGCGTTGAGGGGGGCGTAGTTGCGGAATCTCCCTGGTGGGGAACCCCGCCGAACCTCACGATCCGGACTTCTCTGCCTGCGCGCCCGGGGTGGAGTATGGGTGCGCTTATGCCCAGGAGGGGATCGAGAACGCAGCCGGGCTTCCTTTGGCCTTTTTTCAATTGTGGGCTTACTCGAGTCTCCCGCTTGCCGCTCCCTCGCCGTCTTTTCATCCTTCATTTTGAAGGCCTCTTTCGCTCGGGCGTATCCTTCGGTCCAGGCCAGCAAATCAGCAAAATCCCTGGGATATTTCTTCTCTAGGGAGAACAAAAGATCATTCTTCTGAAGGCCACCCTTCAGGGCGGCCATTGCGACTGATTGGTCCAAGTTCCGGACCTCCAGCGCCGCGATGTTGAAGCGGTTGATGTAGGCCCGAATGGACTCCCCTTCCCTTTGCCTGATGTTGATGAGGGACTCCGAATCCTTCCGGGGGCGCCGGCTGCTGACAAAATAGGCCGCAAATTGGTGGCTCATTTGATCGAAGGAAAAGATGGTATCCGATTTCAAAGCCGAGTACCAGTTCCTCGCCGCTCCCTTCAAGGTAGACGGAAAAGCCCGGCATAAGATGGCATCAGGAGCACCGTGAAGCAGCATCATCGTCCGGAAGGCCTCCAGATGGTCAACCGGGTCCGAAGTCCCGTCGTAGCTTTCGAACTGGGGAAGCTTGAAGTTTGGCGGGATCGGTTCCTGCATGATCATTTGGGAGAAGGGAGGGTCAGTACAAACATCCTCACAATAAGCGGGGGGCGCATGGCGGAGTTCTTCAATCCACCGGTTCATCTCCTGGAGCCTCCGGTCCAGGAAATCCTCTCGACTTCGAGTCTCGAGGGTCCTCTGGCAGAACGGGGGCAGGGATCTTTCAGGGGTGGAGTCATGGTCCGATTGAGGGCTCTCTACCCTCGAATTTGTTTTCCCAGGAAGGACGGGGTGGCTGGCCCAGGTGGCCCGCCCCACCGCCGGGTTCTGGCATTCCGGAGATGCCCTTTTCGGGTGCGCCGACGCCTGCGGCTGCTGCTGTTGCATTGCTTGCACAGCTTCGACGAGGCCTCTGACCTGCTGTGCCAGCAAGTCAAACTGCTCTGCGCCGACCGCCGCTGTCGGAGGAGGAGGTTGAGAAATAGGAGGGGAGGCCGGAGCCTGAGATCTGGCCGCGGAGGCCGTGGATCGTCGCGTGGACGCCTTGCGTGGAGGCATCGAGTAGGGATCCCGCGGGGGGAAACAAGGAGTAGGTGTTGGAGGAGATGATCGGGGGTGGCTCCGTTGAACGCTCCTTTAAGAACAAGGGTACTGCGAAGACACAGCCTTTCCTCTAGCGCCAATCCTGTTGGTGCAAAAATCTGCTTGCGCCGGAGAAGCTGGAGTCGAGGAAGTCACGGTCGCCGCCGGGACCTGCAAGGGAAGTCTAAACCGGAGGTGGGGTTGCTCCGGCAAGACCCTCCGATGCTCAAGTCAGTTCTCTGCCTCAACAAGAATGGAGTGTTCGAACGGAGAATTTAGCAGAGTTTTAGGTAAAAACTAGAGCTTATAGAATAACGTATCTGGGCCCCCTTTTTATAGGCGGAGGGGCAGTAGCCTGATAGCAATATCTGTAACCGTCTGGCAGTGGGCTGCCCAGGGTCAGGCGAAGTTTGTTGCGCAGAGTAGTGGAGTGGACCCGTGGCTATCACCGGGGCGTGCCACGTGGAGTCTGCCGCAGGGAGTGGAGCGGCGTCCGTTGTCGTGACTTGCCAGCGGATGGGAGAATCACGCGGTATCCGTCGCAGGAAGTGAAGCAGGATCGTGGCCGTTATTGTGGCCTGCCAGGGAGTAGTGGAGCTGCGCGGAATCCATCGTAGGAAGTGGAGCAGAGCTGCGACCGTTACTGCGGCCTGTCAGGGAGTGATGGAGCTGCGCAGAATCCACCGCAGGAAGTGGAGCAGGATCATGGCCGTTATTGTGGCCCGCCAGGGGGCCCAGATCCATCGACTGAAGTTCGACAGCCATCGGAGTCCGGCCCCCATAGGGGTCCAGGCGGAGTCCTCCTTGAGGTTGGGGTCGTGGGTGGAGCCCGGCTCCCGTGGGAGTCCGGGTGGAGTCCTCTCGGAGCTGAAGTCGCGGGCGGAGCCCGGCTCCCGTAAGAGTCCAGACGGAATCCCCTGCAATCAAAATCAAATGCGAAGTCCGGCTCCCGTAGGAGTCCGGACAAGGCTTACCGGCAGCTGATGTTGAGAACGGAGCCCGGCTCTTGTAGGAGTCCGGGCGGAGTCTACTTGTGGTTGAAATTATTGGCGGAGTCCGGCTCCTGTAGGAGTCCGGATGGAGTCCGTTTGCAGCCGCTGGAGTCGAGGACGAAGCCCGGCTCCCGTAGGAGTTCGGGTGAAGTCTTCCTGCAATTAAAGTCAAAGGCGAAGTCCGGCTCCCGTAGGAGACCGGACAAGGCTTACCGGCAGCTGATGTTGAGGACGGAGCCCGGCTCCTATAGGAGTCCGGGCGGAGTCAACTTGCAGTTGAAATTGTTGGCGGAGTCCAGCTCCCGTAGGAGTCCGGACGAAGTCTGCTTGCGGTTGAAGTTGTTGGTGGAGTCCGGCTCCCGTAGGAGTCCGGATGAAGTCTGCTTGCGGTTGAAATTGTTGGCGGAGTCCGGCTCCCGTAGGAGTCCGGACGAAGTCTGCTTGCGGTTGAAATTATTGGCGGAGTCCAGCTCCCGTAGGAGTCCGGACGAAGTCTGCTTGCGGTTGAAGTTGTTGGTGGAGTCCAGCTCCTGTAGGAGTCCGGACGAAGTCTGCTTGCGGTTGAAATTATTGGCGGAGTCCGGCTCCCGTAGGAGTCCGGACGAAGTCTGCTTACGGTTGAAATTGTTGGCGGAGTCTGGCTCCCGTAGGAGTCCGGACGAAGTCTGTCTGCAGCCGCTGGAGTCGAGGACGAAGCTCGGCTCCCGTAGAAGTTCGGGCGAAGTCTTCCTGCAATTAAAGTCAAAGGCGAAGTCCGGCTCCCGTAGGAGACCGGACAAGGCTTACCGGCAGCTGATGTTGAGGACGGAGCCCGGCTCCTGTAGGAGTCCGGGCGGAGTCTACTTGCGGTTGAAATTGTTGGCGGAGTCCGGCTCCCATAGGAGTTCGGACG
>NC_025997.2:61966636-62098927 GCF_000442705.2 Elaeis guineensis
TGCTTAGAACTCTTCTAGCAAATAACTCCTCTATTCAAGGTAAACACATAGCCCGACATGCTTCTACTGTCATCACAATCTGACCGAAAGTTAGAATCAATATATCCCACAAGTTTCAGATAAGTGTCTTCATAGATAAACCATTGATCTTTAGTATTTCTCAAATACTTAAAAATTGCTTTCGTAATATTCTAATGCTTCTCATCTGGATCAGATTGGTACCTACTCACTACCCCTAGTGAATAAGCCACACCAATCTCGTATACGTCAGAGCGTATATGATAGATCTCACTATCGAAGTATATGGTATTCTACTCATGCACTCTCTCTCCTCAGGAGTTGTCAGATAATCTTTCTTGGAAAGAGTAATTTCATGGCCTATCGGAAGATAGCATTTCTTGAAATTATCCATGTTGATCTGCTTCAACAAGGTATCGATGTACATGGATTGGGACAATCCAAGCAACCTTCTAGATCTATCCCTATAGATCTTCATCACTAAGATGTAGGATGCTTCTCCCAAGTCCTTCATGAAGAACTATGATGATAACCACAGCTTTACACTCTATAAAATTGGGATGTCATTTCTTAGTAATAGTATGTCATCCACATACAGCACAAAGAAGATGACTACATAATCGAAAGTCCACTTATAGATGTAAGACTCTTCTCTGTTCCTAACGAAGCCATATATTTTGATCACCTTATCAAAATATATATTCTAACTCTTAGACACCTGCTTATGTCCATAAATAGACCTATTCAGCTTGCATACTTTCGACTTATCTATGGATGTGAATCCTTTAAGTTGTATCATATACACCTTTTCTTCTAGCTTTCCGTTAAGAAAAGTAGTTTTAACATTCATTTGCCAGATCTCATAATCTAAGTGTGCAGTGATAGCAAGCATAATCCGGATGGACTTGAGCATTACGACAGGAGAAAACGTCTCGTCATAGTCAATACCATAACATTGACAATAATCTTTAGCAACTAGACGGACTTTATAGGTTTCTACCTTCCCATTCGCTCCTCTTTTTCTTTTGAAAATTTATTTACTCCCTATGGATTTTATCCCTTCGGATGGATCAACTAGTGTCCATACACTATTGATCTCCCTGGACTCCATCTCGGACTTCATGGCCTCAAGCCATTTCTGAGAGTCAGGCCTTTGCATGACCTCCGTATAGGTGATCGGATCCTCATTGTTCTCATCAAGTTCAATGAGATCACTATCTTAGATCAAAAAATTATAGTATCTGTCCGACTGACGTGGTACTCTACCGGATCTTCTTAATGGCACCTCTACTAGCTCCGGATTCGATTCTCTAATCAAATCTAATTCTGTATATGTCGATTTTTTCACCTCATAAATTTCATCAAGTTCAATTTTACAGGCATTAGTTTCTTCACTAAAAAACTCATTTTTCAAAAAAATTATCCCGTTGCTAACAAACACCTTTTATTCTGCAGTGAGGTAGAAGTAGTATCTTTTAATTTTCTTTGAGTACCCTACGAACAAGTATCTATTGGATTTTGGTCTAAGCTTATTGTCTTTAAATGCTTAACATAAGCTGGACACCCCCAGACCTTAAGGTGTGAGAGCACCGGTTTACGTCCAGTCCACATCTCATATAGAGTTTTATTCACAGACTTACTCGACATTTTATTCAAAATATAGTAGACAGTTTCTAAAGCATATCCCCAAAAAAAAATTAACAAATTCACAAAGCCCATCATGGATCGGACCATATCTAACAAGATTCAATTCTTCTTTTCAGATACTCCGTTATGTTATGGTATTCCAAGAGAGGTCCACTGTGAGAGAATCCCATTCTCTTTCAAATATGTCAGGAACTCATTGGTAAGATATTCACCATCTTGATCTGATCGAAGGGTTATAATACTCTTTTCAGTCTATTTCTCTATTTTAGCATGAAATCGTTTGAACATTTTAAATGATTCTGACTTATGCTTCATAAGATAGACATATCCATACCTTGATAGATCGTCTGTAAATGTAATGAAGTAGTAGTATCCTCCTCTGATACTTATATTCATAGGTCTGCATACATCAGTATGTATTAGACCTATGATATCGCTGGCTCTTTCACCTTTTTCCTTAAAAGGTGATTTAGTCATCTTACCAAGCAAATAGGATTCACAGATTGGTAATAATTCACAATCATCTATCTCAAAGATATATTCTTTAATCAACCTGTCAATCTTATTCTTATTCACATGACCAAGCCTACAATGTCAAAAGTAGGATTCACTAATATTATCTAATTTAGGATGTTTACTGGCTGTGTATATTATACCAACAGGCCGTGATATTGTATATATGCCTTATTTTAATTATCCACGTATAATTGCAGTATCATTTATAATGATATCATAAAAGCATCTTTTATTATAAACTTGAAATCAAGTTGGATTAAAAGGCCTACAGAGATGACATTCATTAAAAAAGAGGGACAATAATGACAATCATTTAATATGACACTATTAGACTCAAAGACAAGTTGCAAAGTTCTCAAGGCCAGAACTGGAACAAGACTTTCATCTCCAATGTTAAGGAACCGCTCATCCTCTCGAAACTTCCTACTTACCTATAGTCTTTATAACGAATTGCATATATTAATAGGATTTTCAATATCCAATATCCAGATAGTAGTATTACAAATAGAGAAATTATGAAGAGTTATCATATAAGTACCTTGTGAAGCAACTGTTTGCTTCTTTGTCTTATTTTTAGGCCTATTTGGGTCAAAGGTGGCTATATAAGCAGGACAATTTCTCTTCTAATGATCCAGCTTCTTACAAAAGAAGCATTCTGTCTGGCTCTTATCAACTTTTGATATTTTACTCTACTTAAGATCGACGGCACGAGATTTCTGCATATTTTTTTTTTCTCCTAGAGGATCAACGCCCTGCAGATGAACCTCTCACTAAATTTACTGACTCCTTTTGGAGCTGGTGATCCTTCTCAAAAGTCTGTAGTAATCCTAGCAAACCATGGTAGTTCACTGTAGGCTTCATCATTCTATAATGACTAAGAAAGGATAGGTAGGATTTCGGTAGTGAATTGAAGATAGCATCATTGCCTAATTGTTCATACAACAGAAAGCCAAGTTTGCTAAGACATTCAATCTACTCAATCATGTACAATATATGATCGATGACTGAAGTCTTCTCTCGCATACGGATATTGAACATTATGCAGGAGATTTTGTATCTCTCCACATCCTTAAAGGTGCCGAAGGACTCATTCAATATTTGAATGATCTCCTCTGATTGTGCATCCTCAAACTTATGGCTAAGCTCGTCGTTCATAACTGCCCTCATCACACAACACATAGTCGTGTGGTCATTGAGCCACTTCATGTAAGTGTCTCTTGTGGCACCAGGAGCATTGACAGTAGGTTCTTCAGGTGCCTCGTCCGTTAGGACATAAAATTCTCTTGTGCTCCAACACGATTTTCAATTTTTGATACCAGCTATCGAAGTTGGGTCCGATAAGCTTGTTGCTGTCCAACAGCATACGGAGAGATAGTGTGTTGGTCATAACTGAAAGAAAAATATAAGCCTATTAGTATATGAATTACTTTTTAATCTTAAAGATATGGACTTTAGTCTAAAAGTTCTCCTACTATTTTTACGAATTAGTAGTCTCTACCTCCAACTCGAGGAATTACATTAATTTCTTAGCAGGTATTAGAATCCACACAGACTGCATTTGGGTCTGAGTATAGCTCTGCCAACCCTAGTGCATCCATGGGTAGGTTCATAACCAATTGTTTCTCCAAACAACTTATAGTAATTAGGTTTTGCCCAAGGCATCCCTTCGCAGGCGTGTGGTGCCTCCACTGAAAATTCTGATTAGATCCAATCATTAACATGATAATACCAAGTGCATCTAACAAATGAACGTCCAGCTCCGAGTGCGGCTCGACTAACTTGAGCATTGATTTGAAGGTACATCATGATGGTCAAATGATGAATGACAATTCCAATATGCAATAGATACTAGGCGTGTGATGCCTCCAATGCCTATTTGGAATATTGGACTCATTATCATGCACCTTAATGGGAGGCTATGATCAAGTTATCTCATAACTCTATCATTTTATGGATCTAATAATTTAGAAAAAAAATTAACTTGTAAGCTGCAAATCCTTTCACTGCCTTCACCAAGTCATGTAGGAGATTAGACATAAGCTGGTCTAAAGATACCCAAATCAGTCACACTGATTCATCTTAATGGCATGGGCCTGCACGAATCGACTAGTGATCTAATCAAAACATAATCTACCATGTTGGCCAGGTAAGTGAGATCAGTGGGAGGGATTGAAGGAAATTAGCGATAGTGCAGTACATGTAATTAAAAAAAATTATGTAGTAGAAATAATAGATTAAATAATTTAATCTTAATTACATGTATTAGATCTAATTTTAAACTACCACATCAAGATTTTTGATATGAAAAATATATACTTTAGATCTAAAAATAAAAATCACATCGATCTCATCGATGCTGAAATTCTAGATCTAACTATTAGATCTACTATAGAAATCAAAATAAATTAGAGATCGTTACCAAATAAATTTTGATCTTGATCTCTTTTGATCCAACAGTTGGAGAGAGTATTCTTCAGGTCACTCACAGCCACACGAAGTCATCTGGCCTCCATAGAAAAATCCACGCAAAGACCGGCGCAGATCAGGGGCTCGGAGATGCTAGTCTGCAAATAATTTCGACAACTGATCTCTTCCTTCTTCTACAAGCACCTTGGACACTCCAAAGTGATAGGAGATCTGGAGGAGAAAGAGAAGAGGAGGAGAAGAGGCTCTAAAAATAAAAAAATCTATAAGAAAATTGATCATGGGATGTCCAAGAGAGGGGTCTTCCTTTTATAGACTAGAAATTAGGACTTTCCAAGAAAGGATCCCATGAATCAACACCAAAACCCCTTTTTGGCATCCCCAAAAATTTTAAAAAAATTATTAAGATATGGAGAAGAAATTTAAAGTCTCACATACTAAACAATTCTTTAAAAAAAATAAAAAAATAATATAGCTCTAACAATATACCATATACGAAAAATCACTTTTCTAGTCTGCATCTTATCTCTAATTCAGATCGCATTCGAATTAGGCAAGAGATAATATTATGACTCATCAGCTATAGCCGACCACTCTTATTAGATTCTCTCTCATGATACCAAAAATCACAACTCCAATCCAATTAGACATAGAGAAATTGGTATGAATTCAGATATGGCGCAAAAGATAAGGACAGAGTCCTAATCTGACTTGGACTCCTCATTTCTAATCCAAATCAAATTTGGATTGAAACCACTGATAGAAATGAACCTAATCCAATTAAAAATTTAAATATTTTATCAAATTCTTAACTTAATTAAGAATTAGTCGAGTCTAAATTCTGATCAAATCAGGATCAAATTTTTTTTGTAATCGGGTTTGATCATATCAATCTCAATTTGAGTTGAACTGAATCAAATTCAATTAGTCGAGTCTAAATTTTGATCAAATTAGGATTAAATTTTTTTTGTAATTGGGTTTGATCATATCAATCTCAATTTGAGTTGAACTGAATTGAATTCAATTAGACTTAATCCAAAGCTCTTTACTCAATCAAATTGAGTCAATTAGTAATCAAATTACTAATTAATTCTCTATAAATAGTAGAGTCCCAGTCTCAATGGGACTCTCCCACAGAGTCCTAGTCCAAATAAGACTCTTCACCAGAGTCACAATCCAATTGGATCCTTTAGCCATCAGATCTGACCGAATCTTTTAATGCATGTGACCCCTAGGTTTGAACCTAAGTCGGTAGCATAGGAACAACTTTCTATACCAATCGATGTAACTATCTAGCAATGATGACCCGACGATCGGATGGGTTGAAGTATTGCAAAGCAACCTTCTAGAACCTATTGACGTATGGTTACCGTATAATTCATTCTTTTGACTCAAATGCTTAAGATGATTTAGGGTTTAACTGTCAACCCTAATTAAGTCGACCACATTATATTTCAACCTTTCAAATCCATCTCATGAATTATCCTGGCCAAGGTTTTGCTAAATTGAAACACACTGATGCATATCTTCTACCAATTCAGAGGGGTCAATTCCATCTTGACTCACACACCGACTTGATAAGTATTTGACTGCACCTAGTATCCTTCCTTGAAGGAAAAACTGGCTTTTTCCTTGTAGGATCTTCCAGATCTAATGAGATCTGGGGTGAAATATTTTAAAAATTATCCTATGATATTTTAGATCTAAGATCTATTAGATCTAATTCTTATTATCTGATATTAAATTTAAAATTAAATCTGAAAATATGAGGAATAGAGAAATACCTCTATGGTAACTAGATTATCCTGTAGATGATCACAGCAATGTCCGAGATTCTAAAATAACCATGCAGTCGCCTGGCCTCTACCGATATCTACTCGAGCAGGATCTGGATCGTCTTCTCCTCATGAATTTTTACTCCAAAAATCAGATCTGGAAGATCTTCAAAAGATCTTTTGAAGCTAGAGCAGCAGCTTCTTGACAAATCTCTGCAGCTTTCTAATCAAGAAGCCACCATGCCTTGGACAAGCACCAGAAGGATGCCCAACCTCTTGGACGTGAAGAGGGGAGGGAGAGGAGCAGAGGGAGCATGGAGAAGTGCAGAGGATTCAGGCTTTTGCTGGTTATTGCATAGAGTCTCTAAACCCTAGACGCAGACAGGGTTTAAATAGATTTTGCTGCGCCATGCAGTGCCACATCATTCGATCAATCAGAAAATTTCAATTAATTCTGAAAAAAATTTGATTGGAGTGATATCATCTAATCATATCAGATAAGAATCTCCATAATCTCTCCTACTGTTGGTACCAACACTGGATAAGCATAGTGAGATTTGCGCCCCACAGTCCAAGTTAATCAAGGGATCAGAGTCCTCATCTCATGGGACTCTATCCTTATCCACTTGGGGCACACGCCCAATTTGAATATGGTGCCCACTTTGAGGCCCAATTTAGCAGGTGGACACTCCATAAAAATCTTCAATGATCTCTTGCCAAGTGGCCTTCAGTCCAAGATCCATGGGTCAACGTTTGACCAATGTTCTAAAATAAAAATGGCAGGTGATAGAAATTAGCAGGTGTTGTCTTAAATTCATCTCATGAATTAAGATAAATCTTTTCTGAGCTAGATTGGCTCCAGTCAGACTGTAAGAAACCTTCTTAAGGTTCTATAGGTGAGTCAAATCACATTTGGCTCAGTCGAGATAGAAAAGATTACACGAAGAGAAAGTTAGGCTCAATCGTGTGCTAGCACGATTTTCTTAAACCTAATTGGATCTAATCCAAATCAATCAAACTAAGCTAGCTCAATTGATGACATCCAGGCCTTAACTTTTATTTGTGTGATCCAGTTAGATTCATTTTCATATGGTAATGAGATATATCATGATCTCATCATCGAAACTCCTTTCGATGGACCAGAACTCTTCTGATTCAGACAATTAGAATGATCGATCATCAAGATCATTCTAATTGCTCCCAAAATCCACCAGTGACACCTAGCAGTATATGATGGCAACCTATCAGAAATGAAGATGAACCTCTTGATGCAGCTACCTATGTGATTGAGTTCTTCTATCATGAGTCCCGACTGAATTAGGGTTAAGGTGAACTCGTCAAACCCAACATCAGTCATATGAATCAATCGATTGATCCGAGTCTGATGTGAAACCCCAATGGAAAACTCTTTTTCATTATTTCACTCTGCCATGGCCATGGGCTTAAAGACTCGATCTTTCGATCATCATAGGACTACTCCTCTCATCTACCGAGGTTGATAGATCCCTTCTTGGTGCGATCTGATTCCTACAATGAATATGCTACAGTCAACATACACCTCAGGGTTCCGAATGACTAGAAGATCGAGTTATGGTGTAGTCTAACTATAACACACTCAAGATGAACTATCGATGTACCTCAGATCAAAGAACTAGACACACAACTGCAGCATCGAGCTAGTCATCGACGAGAAGGTAGACTTCCTTATGACTGCTCGAGGTGGTCACGCTCAGTACTCTCGTTCTCAATGAATATCTGTACTCTCACTTTGGTGTCTCTACATCATAGACTCAAGACACATCTATCTTAAGAAAGTGATCGTACACCAACCTTCCAGATCGATCACCATCCTCATGATGATCTTATGGTCAGGAGCTGTTTATGAGTTAGTTATGTAAATTCATACCTTAAATTTTCAACTCTTGAAAATATAAATTAACATTCCTACTAACTCAAAGGATATATCACAGACATAATGTACACAATGTGATAGTAGAATAACCCCTTTATAGTCTAAATTATAAATTTGCCCTTACATTTGTACAGGAATGTGTCAGCCAATCTGGCATCTAGGGCACACATCTAACAAACTCCCACTTGACCTGATGCCAATTGGCTACATATCTAAGTCCCATCTTCTCAAGGTGGGCTTCGATCTTCTGCTGGCCTAATGACTTTGTCAGTGGGTCTGCCACATTGTCTGTGAAGTCGACTCTCTTAACCTCGACATAACCTTTTTCGAGATAATCACAGATCAGATGGAATCGCCACTCGATATGCTTGGACTTCTGGTGAGACCTTGGCTCCTTAGCTAGGGCTATGGTATCATTATTGTCGCAGTAAAGAGGGATGGCATCCGATGACATCACTCCAAGCTCTGCGACAAATTTCTTATACCAGAATGCCTCCTTCACAGTATCTGATGCAGCAATATACTTTGCCTCTATGGTGGAATCAGCAATCACCGTTTGCTTGGAACTCTTCCAGCTAATTGCACCACCATTGCAAATGAACAGACTTTCAGATGTCGACTTTCGATCATCTATATCAGACATAAAGTCTGAGTCTGTAAATCCCTGACCCTGGAATTCTTCATTCCCAAAGACTAGAAACATATCCTTAGTCCTTCTCAAGTACTTAAGGATAACAGTATGAGGAAGACAACTGTGCTCCCACTGACCTTCTTGAACACACATGATTCCTTCTTGTTCTTGATGAAACCAAACATTTTGATCACATCATTGAAACAAGTATTCCAGCTTCGAGATGCTTGCTTAAATCCATAAATGGACCTTTGCAGCTTGCAGATCTTGTGATCATCATCACTGGATGTGAAACCAAGCGACTGTTCCATATAGATATCTTCCTCAAGATATCCATTTAAGAATGCCATTTTCACGTCCATCTGCCATATTTCATAATCGAAATAGGCTGCAACAGTAAGTAATGTGCGGATGGATTTTAGCATGGCTACGGGCGAAAAGATATCTTGATAGTCAATGCCTTCGCACTGACTATAACCTTTCGCTACGAGCCTAGCCTTGAATGTCTCCACATTCTCATCTGCACCTATCTTTCTCTTGAAGATCCATTTATACCTAATAGGTATAATACCTTCAGGTGGATCTACCAAGGTCCAGACTTGGTTTGAGTGTATCGAGTCAATTTCTGATCTCATTGCCTCTAACCATTTCTCGGAGTCGATATCTGATATCATCTCGTCATAGATCTTGGGGTCATCACCATGAGTCCCATTTTTCATGAGGAACATTTCCTCTACTTCCTCTTGTATAGTACTTAAGTACCTTTCAGGATGATGGAAAACCCTAGTCGATCTATGAGGTGGAAGAGGTTGTGTTAGGACTGGTTCTAATTAATTTGGTTCCTTAGGTTCTTTAGCTCGTTGCTCTTGGGAGATATTCTCCTTGAGCTTAATTATTTTTCCGATGCCACCATCTTGAATAAACTATTTTTCAAAAAAAATAGCATGTCGATTACAATCACATTGTGATCTTCCAAAATATAGAAATAGTATCCTAATGACTCTTTAGGATATCCTATGAACCGAGCTATAAAAGACCTGAACTCTAACTTGTCCACCTGCTGTCTCTTGATATGAGCCGGACAATCCCAAATTTTGAGATGACTCAGACTTGGCTTCTTACATGCCATATCTCATACGGTGTGGTAGAAACAATTTTAGAGAGAACCCTATTCAATACATATATTGCTGTTATGAGACAATGTCCCCAAAAAAACTCAGGGAGGTCTGTGAAGCTCATCATGGAACGGACCATATCTAATAGGGTCCGGTTCCTCCGTTCTAAAAGCCCATTGAGTTGTAGTGTTCCAAGTGGAGTCCATTGAGAGACTATGCCATTATCCTTAAGATAGTCTAGGAACTCCTGACTAAGGTATCGCCTCCTCGATCTGATCGAAGAACCTTAATGGGCTTTTCTGTTTGTTTTTCTACCTCATGTCTGAATTCTTTGAACTTTTCAAAGGCTTCAGACTTGTGTTTCATTAGAAATACATACCCGTACCTAGACATATCATTGGTGAAAGTAATGAAGTAGACATAGTTGCCTCTAGCCGGCACATCAAATGGGCCGCACACATCTGTCTGTACTAGGGCAAGTAGGTCTGGGGCCCTTTCTCTATGTTCTGTAAAAGGGAGCTTGGTCATTTTGCTTTGAAGGCATGATTCACAAACTGGATATGACTAGAAAGTCAATGGACTCAATAGCCTGAATTTCTCTAATTTGTTAACCCTGTCTTCCGCTATATGATCTAGCCTTAAGTGCCACAGATACCTATCATTTAGACTATCTCTAGGCTTTTAATTCCCATGACACTCACATTTTGCTCGATATGAAATACAGATACATCAATATGTAGCTGATAGAGACCATTAATAAGAAAACTATTTGCAACTTTATTATTTTCATAAAATATGTTACAATGGTTCTTATGAAAGCTAATCACATAGCCTTCTTGTGCTAAACATGAAACAGAAATCAAATTCCTGCTTGCTGTAGGCACATAATAACAATCTCTAAGAACTAAATCTAATCATAACGATAATTGCAGAGGGTAGGTTTCTACGACCACAGCAGCAACTCTTGCTCCGTTCCCGATACGTAGGATCATATCCTCATCCCTCAGCTTCCAGCTCTCCTCAAGACGCTGCATAGAAGTGCATAAATGAGCACTAGAACCGGAGTCAAGTACCCAACTGGATGCAGAGAAAACTGTAAGATTAGATTTTATAACGAGCATTCCTCTAGAAGGACCATCCTTCTTGTTCTTCAGAATGGCTAGGTACTGAGGACAGTTTCACTTCCAATAGCCGTCTGAATTGTAGTAGAAATATTTTTTCTTTTCAGTAGCCTTCTTCTTTGGTTCCGTCTTCTTCTTCTTTCCATCCACCTTCTGCTTCTTTGCAGACTTCTTCTTCTTTCCAAAAGACTTTCTCTTGGAAGAAGTTCACTCCACAATAAGGACTGAGCTTTTTGAACCCTTCAAAGAAAGCTCAGCCGTAACCAACATGTTCATTAACTCAGCCAAGGTACACTGCATCTTATGCATATGGCAGTTCATAATGAACTGACCATATGCATCAGACAAGGATTGAAGGATCATATCAATATGAAAATCTCTGTCTAAGATGACATCGAGCTTCTCAAGCTCCTCAAGATCCTTGATCATTGACAAACAATGATCTTGGACTGATTGCCCATCACGCATTTTAGCCTTAAAAAGCCTTTGGCAGACTTGATATTTGGCTGCGCGACTTTGTTCACCAAACAACTCTTGTAGGTGAGCTAACATTTGGCGGGTAGTCATAATGTTCTCATGCTGGTGTTGCAAGTCATCAAATATGGCATCCAACATGTAGTATTTGGCTTTATTATCGTCATCTGTCTACTTTTTCAGAGACACTCTCTGTTCAGCAGTCAGATGTACTGGTATGGCAGGTGGGTCCTGATCCGAGATATGAGTCATTTTTTAGAATCCAGAATAATTTTGTAGTTCCTCAACCAGTCTTTGAAATTAGGTCCAGTCAATCTATGGGTGTCTAGTATTTTGGTCAGGGGGTTGGACGCAGACATGTTTCCTGTAGAGAGTCAAAAGTTTCTAGTTAGATTTTGTAATCAGATTTAATCAATTTATTTAGGAGTTTCATTTTTAAACAAATTAGGCTCCTACTATTTTCTCAGATCCCTACACTCCCTAGGTAGAGATGTGAAAATCTTCGTGATTAGTGATTTCTAATGGGTGGTGCAGTCTCACCGACTGGCTCACCATCTCACCTAACAGTTATTGATGATGGGTCAACTGATGAGTGGACAACTCTTGTCCAATGATTCTCTAATCATGGTGCATCCAAAATTTGGTCTCTAATTCATGAAGCTAACCGTGCCCAGAATATTGCTCCAATTCTTAGTTAAGTCAGACCCACCATTTGCATGAATTAGATTCCTGATTGGGTCCCTCACCGTATCCGAAATATTAAGCACAACCCATCCTCTAATCCATAGCATCCAATGCCTAATGGACATGGTTGTATCTTTCCGGTGCAACTGAGCCATTATAACCAGCTGAGAACAATTAACCTTGGGAAGGGCCCGCACATCCATAATGGTGGAAGACCTTAGACTTAATATTTTCTTAGAGAGATTTGATTTAGGTCTCATTAAACTTGACTTGACATAGTCATAACAGTTATGACTAACCTAGTGGCTTGGGTTAGCTCGAATTGTTAGCCACCTCAAATCAGAACTGGGTCGACATATATGGTCAGGTAAGTGAGATCGATGGGAGGGATATGCCATTAACTTGACAAGAACGCATTCAAGTCGAATAGCTCCCAATTAAAAACCAGTCGGTCGCATCTGTCCAACTTACCTTAGATACCAAATTGTCGAACCAGAACCAATTGAGTTAGTCTACAATCCAGACTCTAACCACTGAGCCAAATTAGGTCTTAACTTGATCGAGTCATATTTAAATGTGATTCGACCTTGACCTAGACTTAATCCTATTAGGCTGGTCAATTATTAGCTTTCATGATCCCACTTAACCAAATTTTGATTCGATTTGATCAATCGCTAGACCTAATTGAGCTACCCAAGTCCGAACCCAATTTTATGAAAATGACTTAGATCTGAAATTTTTAATTTTAGACCTAATTTAATTTCATAAGCTTAATTCATTAATTAAGTCTTGGGTTCATAAACAAAACATATAAATAAATCCTAGGGTTTCAGGTGTGGGAAAATTCAGTGCAGGGGTAAAATGATAATTTTAAAACTTTTTCAAAATCATGATTTTACAGTAAAAAAATATTAATTAATCTAATTAATTAACATAAATTTATCCTACACTAGAATCTAAATATGATATATAGCATGCATACATTTAAATTTGAAATTTGAATTTGAACAATAAATACTTTATTGTAATATGTTCAGAATACAATACCTTTGTGTGGGTAGTAGATCACCATAATCTGATCACCGTCAGGAGAGTCTGATCATCGCAATGCAGCCACACAGTGTATCTGGCTTCTGTGGATCATCCACTCGAAGCTCCCGATCTGATCGACTCCTCACGAGTACTAGCTCGTTGTAGAGTCCTTTTGACGGTCGATGCTGATCGAACTCCTTCGATCGATGTCTGTCGATTTTTTAGATGCTCTGAATCATCAACAGACATGCTTGAGAGGATGTTGAAGATCTTTCTAAGATTTTGTGGGCTCACGACACTCGTAGCTCATTTTCTCACTTCCCGAACCCCAGGCTAAAACTCTAGAGAACTCATCAAAAATCTTGCACCCACTTTTCTTTTTTTTCTTTCTTTTTCTCTTGGAAGGATATGGACTTTCTTCTCACGCACAAGACTTCTCACACCCCAGAATTTTTCTCCAAAAATCTTCTTCTTGCATACCCCACTCTTCTCTTCCTTTTATAACAACGTCAAACGTCTTATCCAAAAGAAAAGATAAAGATGAGTAATTGCACATTTGAATTCAAATCAAATTTTGAATTCAAATGAACACCAACTCATCCCTTATCCACTAAAGGCGTGAGGCATGGCTTAAATTGTGTATGGAGTGATTTCATGAGAAACTTTTTCTCATGTAATAAATGGGACGTAAAAAAAGGGATAAGGCACAAAAATTGATTGCCCATTCAAATTCAAACTTTATTTTGAATTTGAATGGCCAACCAATCATCCTTATCCATTCATATATCACATTAAAGTGGGGCATGGAGAGGGCTTGGCATGAGGAAAAAATTTATGAGAAGTTCCTTCTCATGAATTCAAATGGGTGCAATGGAAGTGAGGTGGCGCATGACAATTGGGTCAAGGTGGTTTAATTATTTAAACCAACCTAATTGAACCAAATAAGTTAGGTCCAATTAGACTAATTTAAATCCAACTTAATTAGGCTTAATTAAGCTCAATAAAATCCTAATCAAATCAAAAATTGACTAAGTCCAACCCTTGATCAAATCAGGGACCAAACCATCTCGACGATTAGGTCAACTCTTAACCTAATCGGGACAAACCCAACTGAATCCAATTCAATTGGACTTGATCCAAAAATAATTAATCAATCAAATTGAGTTAATTAGTGATCAAATCACTAATTAAACCTCTCATAAATACTGAGTCCAAATCCGATGGGCAATCAAGCATCAGAATTCATCGATATGTAATCCTGATCGAAAAATCCTAACCAGTGGGACTCTTGACCTCGGTACCCATAATGTGTGGAACTCGTGATCAGAGAATCCTGATTCTCGATCACTGAGTCTCAAATATGTAGGATTTTATATCAGCCATCAGATCAGATACGAACCTCTAATGTGTGTGACCCCGCAGGTTCGAACCTAAGCCGGTAGCATAGGAACTAATTTCTGTACTAATCGAAGTGACCATCTAGTAATGGTACTCGATGTCCGAATAGGTCGAATAATCGCAATCGCAACACTCAGAACCTACATGAATATGGTTACTGTATAATTGATCCTTTTGACTCCTGTATTTAGGATGACTCAGGGTTAAACTGTCAACCCTGATCAGATCATCCGAATCGTGCTCAACTCAAACAGTCCTGTGACTCCTCATAAGGACTACCGTGGCCAAGATTTTGCTAAATTGAAATATGACTGTACACAGCTCCTAAACTGGAGTGGTCAATCCCATCTTGACACACGCACCGACAAGTCAAGTACTTGACTACACCTAGCAGCCTTCCGTCACTGAATTAAAAATTCAGGTAGTCTAGTGCCTAAGTGCAGTGAGTTGCTTGCAAGTCACCGTGGTGGTCTCAGGTCGGAGGGATATTTATACCTATATTCCATCGGAGCAAATCTTGACAGCAAAAATAGCTCCAGAGTCGGTCACGTTCAGTACAGATGTACCCTTACATCTCACCTGTATGCCATACCAGTGTCTCCACACTCATTGGTTAAGAGGACAACCAACCTATATGGCACACAATGACCTATGCTTGATAAACATTATCGTCCTTGGTAACAACGTATCATTTGGTCGCGAACAGATTTAAGGACTAAACGATAAATCCTCCTTTGTCGAGTCTAAATAGTCCTAAGGACTTCACCACAACATAGGAGTTCATTAGAAGATGAAACATTTTATAATGAAAAATATCAAAATAATTTTTATTAATTCATAATTCATGTATAAATACAAAAATGAGCACAACCATCAACAGGCTGATGATTGGCTTTGGGACACTATTCCCAACATCAGGATCTAGGGTTTTACAAAAAAATAAATTTTAATTTTTGATTAAGGATGAACGCGCAGTACCCCTACATGTCATAAGAATACCCCATTGAATGGAAGGAGAGGGTCTTAAATCCTACTTTATTCTTATGACCAGACGGCCATGAGAAACACCTTAATCAAAAATATTAATTTAACTACAAAACTAGTTAGATCTAAGTTATATATCACATATATAATTTCAGATCTAACTTATACATACTTTGCATACATCTCATGTATTAAGATCTGATCTAATTAGCTTGCTTTCATATCTGATACATTACATATAACATATAAAAAATAAGATTTAAATTGAACTATTCAATATAAAATCTATTCTAGACAGTTACTAGAATAATTTTACAACTAGTTTAGACATGCAACAGATCAATCTTATGTATTAATTAAAATTTTATTTTCTATTTTTTGATCTGAATATAATATTTATAATATTATAAAAATAGAAAATAAATTAGATCTAATTTATATTTTAATCATATTAAAATATAAAACTATAAGACTATTCATAGATCAAACTACTCCTAGTCTAGTCACGCATCTCATACATGTTAGATCTACTTAGATTTAATTATATTTTTTTTTAATTTTAGATCTTATCATATCTGATGTGTCATCTGAAATTCATTAATATTAAATAAATAAAAATAAAAATTAGATCTAAATTATATCTAAAATAGAGTCATCAACCTGGCTTTGATACCAGTTGAAGGAAAAATCGATTTTTTCCTTGTAGGATCTTCTAGATCTAATGAGATCTGGGGTGAAATATTTTAAAAATTATTCTATAATATTTTAGATCTAAGATTTATTAGATATAATTCCTATTATCTAATATTAAATCTAAAATTAAATCTAAAAATATGAGGAATAGAGAAATACCTCTATGGTAACTAGATTATCCTGTAGATGATCGCAGCAATGCCCAAGGTTCTAAAATAGCCATGCAGTCGCTTGACCTCTATCAGTATCTACTTGAGCAGGATCTAGATCATCTTCTCCTCATAAATCTTTGCTCCAAAAATCAGATCTGGATCTGATTTGGAAGATCTTCTGAAGCTGGAGTAGCAGCTTCTCGACAAATCTCTGCAGCCTTCTAATCAGAAAGCCACCACGCCTTGGACAAGCACCAGATGGATGCCCAACCTCTTGGATGTGAAGAGAGGAGGAAGAGGAGTAGAAAGGGTATGGAGAAATGGAGAGAATTTAGGATTTTGTTGGTTATTGCACAGAGTCTCTAAACCCTAGGTGCAGACAGGGTTTAAATAGATCCTGCTACGCCATGCAATGCCACATCATTCGATCAATCAAAAAATTTCAATTAATTTTGAAAAAAATTTAATTGATGGAGTGATGTCATCTAATCATATCAGATAAGAATCTCCATAATTTTTTCTACTATTGGTGCCAACACTGGATAAGCACAGTGAGATTTGCACCCCACAGTCCAAGTTAATCAAGGGATCAGAGTCCTCATCTCATGGGACTCTATCCTTATCCACTTGGGACGCACACCCAATCTGAATATGATGCCCACTTTGAGGCTCAACTTAGTAGGTGGATACTCCACAAAAATCTCCAATGATCTCTTGCCAAGTGGCCTTCAGTCCAAGGTCCATAGGTCAATGTTTGACCAATGTTCTAAAACGAAAATGGCAGATGACAGGAATTAGCAGGTGTTGTCTTAAATTCATCTCATGAATTAAGATAAATCCTTTCTAAGCTAGATTAGCTCTAATCATACTATGAGAAACCTTCTCAAGATTCTTTGGGTGAGTCAAATCACATTTGGCTCAGTCAAGATAGAAAAGATTACACGAGGAGAAAGTTAGGCTCAATCGTGTGCTAGCACGATTTTCTTAAACCTAATTGGATCTAATCCAAATCAATCGAACTGAGCTAGCTCAATTGATGACATCCAGATCCTAACTCTTATTTGTGTGATCCAGTTAGGTTCATTTCTGTATGGTAATGAGACATGTCGTGATCTCATCATTGACATCATCGAAACTCCTTTCGATGGACCAAAACTCTTCTGATTCAGACAATTAGAATGATCGATCATCAAGATCATTCTAATTGCTCTCAAAATTCATCAGTGACACCTAGCAGTATATGGTAGCAACCTATCAAAAATGAAGATGAACCTCTCGGTGCAGCTACCTGTGTGATTGAGTTCTTCTATCATGAGTCTCGACTGAATTAGGGTTAGGTGAACTCATCAAATCCAACATCAGTCATATGAATCAATCGATTGATTTGAGTCTGATGTGAAACCCCAATGAAAAACTCTTTTTCATTATTTCACTCTGCCATAGCCATGTGCTTAAGGACTCAATCTTTCGATCATCATAGGACTACTCCTCTCATCTATCGAGGTTGATAGATCCCTTCTTGGTGCGATCTGCTTCTTACAATGAATATGCTACAGTCCACATATACCTCAGAATTTCGAATGGCTAGGAGATCAAGTTATGGTGTAGTCAAACTATAACACACTCAAGATGAACTGTTGATGTACCTCAGGTCAAAGAACTGGACACACAGCTGCAGCAACGAGCTAGTCATCGACGAGAAGGTAGACTTCCTTATGACTGCTCGAGGTGGTCATGCTCAGTACTCTCATTCTCAATGAATATCTGTACTCTCACTCCGGTGTCTCTACACCGTAGACTCAAGATACATCTACCTTGAGAAAGCGATCATACACCAATCTTCTGGATCGATCACCATCCTCGTGATGATCCTATGGTTAGAAGCTGTTTATGAGTTAGTTATGTAAATTCATGCCTTAAATTTTTAACTTTTGAAAATATGAATTAACATTCTTACTAACTCAAAGGATGTATCACAGACATAATGTACACAATGTGATAGTAGAATAACCCCTTTATAGTCAAAATTATAAATTTGCCCTTACATTTGTATAGGAATGTGTCAGCCAATCTAGCATCTAGGACACACATCTAACATCCATCACTAAGTTAGAAACTCAGATAGTCTGGTACTAAAGTATAGTGAGTTGCTTATAAGTTATCGTGGTAGTCTCAGATCGGAGGGACACTTATACCCATACAAGCTATTCTTGATAACAGAGTGCTCGGCACATGATCACGTTCGATGCGAATGTACTCCTACATTCCATCTACATGCCATAACAGTGTCTCCACACTCTTTGGTTAAGAGGATAATCAACTCATATGGCATAAACGATCTACACTTGATATCGCTATCATCCTAGTAATAGTGTATCATTTGATCGCAAACAATTTTAAAGACTTAACGACAAATCCTCCTTTGTCGATTAATATATATATATAGTTTTAAGGACTTTATTACAATACAGGAGTTCAAAGATGGTCAATTTGTAATGAAAATATCAAATAACTTTTATTAATAAAAATTTATATACAGTTTACAAGATGAGCACAATCATCTAACGATTGGCTTTAAGATACATTTTCCAACAACTTCCACTTGGACTAAAGCCAATCGGTATAGTATCGTATACCCATCTTCGATTTGTGATCATCAAACTTCTTAATTCCAAAAGCTTTAGGAAATGGGTTGGCCAGATTCTTCTTTCCATCGATCTTCTAAAGGTCGACATCATCTCGATCCATGATCTTCCAAATAAGGTGATAACGGTGTAGAATATATTTGGTGCGCTGATGGGATCTCAGCTCCTTGGCTTGAGCAATGGCTCTAGTATTATCATAGTATAACAAGATAGGGCCATCAACAGAGGGTGCCATTTTGAGCTCGTCGATAAACTTCCGCAATCATACAGCTTCTTTCGTAGCATCGGATGCCGCAATATACTCTGCTTCACACCACATTATTCTGTTTGAAATTTTTTCAGTAGATTGCTCTACCATTTAGAGTAAAAATATAATCTGACACACTCTTACTATCATCATAGTCTGACTGAAAGCTGAAATTGATGAACCCCATCAGTTTCAAGTCAGTTTCATCATACACAATGTTGCTCCTAGATTGATTTTGATGATTACAAAGCAGATTGAAGGGATACAAATAATTTTAAAATGAAAAAGTCCTTATGCTCTTCAAGGGCAAAATCATAATTTCACTAAAATCCTGATTTGATAGTACCATTTGATAGAACAAATGATTTGAAATCTATTGGTGAAAATTTCATTGTGTTTGGACTTATATTTTTGAAGTTATGAAGGTTTGAAGTGCATGAGTCGACTCATGAGTCAACTCATGGTACTGTGAGCTGATTGGCACGCAAAAATTCTCCTTGGCACGCTAGTTTTCTGGCTTGGCACGACCTGTGAGTCGACTCATGAGTCGACCCACAAGGCATGAGTCGACTCATGAGTCGACCCCTGCTAATTTGAGCCAAGAATTTCCAGAAACGCATTCTCTGGTTTTTGCAATAGAGGTCGACTCATGAGTCGACCCCCGAAGCATGAGTCGACTCATGAGTCGACCCCTGCGACGGGAAATGTTAGCAACGGCTATTTTTTTGTCCGTTTTAATTGCCATTTATGCTTCCTAAAAATCTTCTAACGGCTCTTTATCTACCTAAATTGTTTTCTCTTGCTTCTAATGCTACAAAATGCTTTAAATGGTGAAAGAAATTGCAGATTAAATAGCGGATCAAACGTGAAATCAAAAGAAGAGAAGAATAGAAGAAAGGATCAGAAATTTGCAAGAAAAAGCCTGAGATCAACGAAAAATCCAAAAAAAAAAAGAGAGAGGATCCACAATATACCAAAGAGATTGTGAAAGAGAAAAGCAAGATCTTTCAAGGAGAGAATTCTTCACGCCTATTGTTTCAACCTTGATCTAGAGATCGTTCAAAGCTTTCAAGAGATCTTCAATCAACAATCAACCTCTTCTCAAGCATTCAAGCGTTCATCCACTTTGAGAAAATCCGAAAAAGGGGTTCTTCATTTGAGTAAAGCTTTTATTGTTATATTCGCTCATTTAAAGGAGCTGTTATTGTATTAATTTGTGCTCTAAATTTTCTAACTCTTTGTGAGTTTTTGTTCGTGTTTTTGGAGGATTTCCAAAACAAGGAAAGATTGATCCGAACCTGAAATCGGAGTATTTTGGATTTACTTGTACCCGGAAAATAAGTGATCTAGCTTGGGATAGCTAGTGTCGGAGTTTCCGACGTTTTGTATTCGGGTTGAATACAAAGGATAGTGGATTGAAATTCCCAAGTAGGATCTTGGAGAGTGGATGTAGGTGCAAGGTTAGCACCGAACCACTATAAATCCTTGTGTTTGTGGTGTGCTTTATCTCTTCACTTTATTTCTTTATTATATTCTTGCATTCCTGCCTTAGGGAATTAATATTGAATTAAAGTCTTTGTTTTGTTCTTCATAAGTAATCTGTTGGGCTTAAAATTTTTTAGAAACCCAATTCACCCCTCCTCTTGGGTTGCATAGCTGGGCAACAAGTGGTATCAGAGCCGGTGCTCTAGCCCTTCTTTGATCTAATAATCAAAGAGCCAAAGATCTATGGCAACCCATGTTGGTACTTCTCTAGCCGAGGGGCAATCAACAAACCGACCTCCACTTTTCAATGGGTCTAATTACACCTATTGGAAAGCTCGAATGAAGATTTTCATACAAGCACTCGACTATGATATGTGAAGTATCATAGTGAATGGTCCTCACACACCCACCAAGATTATAGATGGTGAGGAGTCAACCAAATCCGAGAAAGAATGGGATGAGGTTGACAAAAAATTGGCACAATTAAATGCCAAAGCCATGAATGTTCTTTATTGTGCACTAGATGCAAGTGAATTTAATCGCATTTCTACTTGTGCATCTGCTAAAGAAATATGGAATAGGTTAGAAGTCACCAATGAGGGAACAAATCAAGTAAAAGAGTCTAAAATAAACATGCTTGTACATAAATATGAATTGTTCAAAATAGAGCATGATGAGTCCATAACTGCTATGTTTACTCGTTTTACTGATATAATCAATGGTTTAAAGAGTCTTGGCAAATCTTATACTAACAGTGAACTTGTAAGGAAGATTCTCAGGTCACTGCCAAGAACTTGGGAAGCCAAGGTGACTGCCATCCAAGAAGCAAAGGACTTGAACACTCTACCTCTAGAAGAGCTTCTTGGATCCTTGATGACTCATGAACTTAGCATGAAGCAACATCAAGAAGATGAAGTCAAAAAGAAAAGAACCATTACCCTCAAATCCACAACTTCGCCTGATTATGAAACGGATGACTCTGAAGATGAAGATCAGGATGAAGAGATGGCTCTCATCACCCAGAAATTTGAGAAGTTTCTAAGAAAAAGGAAACAGGGGATGAGAAAGAAATTCACAAAAGGGGATCAAAGCAAAGAAAAGGAGAAAGATCAACCCCCTATATGCTACGAGTGCAAGAAGCCAAGACATTTCAGATCCGAATGTCCACAATTGAAGAAAGATCCAAAGAAGTTCAAAAAGAAGGCAATGATGGCGACCTGGAGTGCGAGTGATGACTCACGCTCCGACGAGGAAACCTCAACAGAACAAGCCAACCTGTGCCTGATGGCACATGAAAATGAGGTGTGTCTAGCATCCCAAGAAGGAAACAGGAAATGGTATCTTGACAGCGGATGCTCGAGACACATGACTGGTGATGAATCACAATTCATCACGCTTGATGCTAAGGATGGAGGGATGGTCACCTTTGGAGATAATGACAAAGGAAAGATCATCGGGATAGATAACATTGGTATCACTCCCTCCAAATACATTGAGAATGTTTTATTAGTTAAAGGTTTAAAGCATAACTTACTTAGCATTAGTCAATTCTGTGATAAAGGATATAAAGTAAATTTTGAATCATCTGTTTGCATTGTGACGAGTCCTATTAACGATGGCATTAAATTTATAGGACATAGGCATGGCAATGTTTATATGGTAGACTTGAATGATTTAACTAAATTAGACATGCAATGCCTAGTTTCCTTAAGTGCTAAAATAAATGAGACTAGTTGGCTGTGGCATCGTAGACTTGCACACATTAGCATGCATTCTCTCTCAAAATTAATTAAAAAGGATTTAGTTCTCGGTTTGCCAAAACTGAATTTTGAAAAGGATAGAATTTGTGATGCATGCCAATTAGGTAAACAAACTATAGTATCATTTAAATCCAAAAACACTGTTTTAACTTCTAGACCTTTAGAGCTCTTACATATGGATTTATTTGGACCAACTAGAACCACTAGTCTAGGAGGAAAACGATATGGATTTGTAATAATTGATGATTACTCTCGTTTTACTTGGGTTTTCTTTTTAGCTCACAAAAATGAAACTTTTCAAATTTTCACTAAATTTCATCGAAAAGTCACTAATGAAAAAGGGTTTTCAATTCAAAATATTAGAAGTGATCATGGAACAGAATTTGAAAATCATGACTTTGAAAATTTTTGTGATGAAAATGGAATTGGCCATAACTTCTCTGCTCCTAGGACACCCCAACAGAATGGGGTAGTAGAAAGGAAAAACAGAATCTTAGAAGAAATGGCCCGTACCATGCTTTGTGAAAGCAACCTTCCAAGATATTTTTGGGCAGAAGCTATTAACACAGCATGTTACATTTTAAATCGTGCTTTAATTAGACAATTTTTAAAGAAAACCCCCTATGAACTTTGGAAAGGAAGAAAACCAAATATTGCATATTTTCATGTTTTTGGTTGCCGATGTTTTGTATTAAATAATGGCAAAGAAAAACTTGGTAAATTTGATGCAAAATCAGATGAAACAATCCTTCTAGGTTACTCCTCCACTAGTAAAGCATTTAGAGTTTTCAACAAAAAAATTTTAGTAGTTGAGGAGTCCATACATGTTGTCTTTGATGAATCTAACGATCTTCCTTCAGGGAAGAATGAGGGTGTTGATGATGCAGATCCACTAATAGAAGGTATGAAGGAGATCACTCTGAAAGACTCAGCAACTCCAGAAGACAAGGATCAAGAAGACAAACAAAATGAAAGAGGTGAAGAAATTCAAGAACAATCACAAGGTACAAATGACTTACCCAAGGAATGGAGGTATGTTCACAACCACCCTAAGGAGTTAATAATTGGTGATCCTATGCATGGGGTAAAAACCCGTTCTTCACTTAGAGATGTACTTAATCATTGTGCATTTGTATCTCAACTTGAACCTAAAACTTTTGAAGAAGCTGAAAATGATCATAACTGGATTAATGCTATGCAAGAAGAACTTAATCAATTTGAAAGAAATAATGTTTGGACCTTAGTATCAAGACATAAAGATTATTCAATAATTGGAACAAAATGGGTCTTTAGAAACAAATTAGATGAGCATGGAAATGTAATTAGAAATAAAGCAAGACTGGTTGCTAAGGGATATAATCAAGAAGAAGGAATTGATTTTGATGAAACCTTTGCACCTGTTGCTAGATTAGAAGCCATTAGACTTCTACTTGCTTATGCTTGCTTTATGAAATTCAAACTATTTCAAATGGATGTTAAAAGTGCATTTTTAAATGGATATATCTCTGAAGAAGTATATGTAGAACAACCCCCTGGATTTGAAAATCATGCTTTTCCCAATCATGTCTTTAGATTAAATAAAGCTTTATATGGTCTAAAACAAGCACCTAGAGCATGGTATGAAAGGCTAAGCAAATTTCTACTAAATAATGATTTCTCAAGAGGCAATGTAGATACAACCCTATTTATTAAAAGAAACCAAAATGATATGCTAATTATACAAATTTATGTTGATGACATAATTTTTGGGTCTACTAATGAATCCCTTTGTCAAGACTTTGCTAAGCTTATGCAGGGAGAGTTCGAGATGAGCATGATGGGAGAACTCACCTTCTTCCTCGGACTCCAAATCAAACAATCAAAAGAGGAAATCTCCATCACCCAAAGCAAGTACACCAAGGAACTACTCAAAAGATTTGGAATGGAGAACTGCAAACCAATTGGCACACCAATGAGTCCCTCAAGTAAGCTTGACAAGGATGATGAAGGTAAAAGCGTAGACTTAAAATACTACAGAGGTATAATTGGCTCATTATTGTATTTAACTGCAAGTAGACCTGATATCATGTTTAGTGTTTGCTTATGTGCAAGATATCAATCTAATCCTAAGGAATCTCATTTGAATGCTGTTAAAAGAATCCTTAGATACTTAAATGGTACACAAACTATAGGGTTATGGTACTCTAAGGACTCACAAATTAATTTGTTAGGATATTCTGATGCTGATTTTGCTGGATATAAATTAGATAGAAAAAGCACAAGTGGAACTTGCCAATTTTTTGGAGTAAACCTAATCTCATGGTTTAGCAAGAAACAAAATTCGGTGGCACTGTCTACGGCTGAGGCCGAATACATTGCAGCCGGAAGTTGTTGTGCTCAAATCTTATGGATTAAGCAACAACTCGAAGATTTTGAAATCAAACTTAATGAAACACCAATAAGATGTGATAATACAAGTGCCATAAATCTATCTAAAAATCCAATTCAACACTCAAGATCTAAACATATTGAAATAAGACATCATTTCATAAGAGAACATGTTCAAAACAAAAATATAATTCTTGAATATGTTTGCACTGAAAATCAATTAGCCGATATCTTTACAAAGGCCCTTAGTGAGGATAGATTCTGTGAAATTAGGAGAAATCTAGGAATTCTAGATCCATTTGTCTGAAATTTCTCAATTTCCAAAGAATAGATGTCAAAAACTCTTAGAGCTCAATTTTCAACATCTATCCTGGTCCCAAAAGCTCAGATTTATCACTCTAAAAACTTATCATTGAGGAAAATTCCTTCTCCCAAAATTTCGAATTTTTCTGGAATTTATTTGTATTTTTCCTGAATTTCTGAACTTCATGAGTCGACCCCCATGAGTCGACTCAATGGCAAACTTGTAAATCCCACCAACTTTCAACGGGTTCATTGTTTTTATAAGGGTTACTGCTTGTGAGACGACTCATCTTCCCATCGTTCTTCTTCCAAAAGCCGTCTTCTCCAACTCTTCTTGCTCCAAATCCAAGGATCAATTCTGAGGCAATTCTCCCTCCTCCTCTCCACCAAAAATCGCCTCCTTCAAAAGAATTTTCTGTGCTTTCTCGCTTTGCTTGGCGCGGTTTGAACGTGCCCTAGCACTTCACCGAACTTCCAAAATCCACTTCTTTTCTCCACTAAAATTCCTCTTTACTCTCTTGTGATCTCTCCTCCACTCAATTCAAATCTTCTTGTCTGCTACTTTATTGGATATGGCTCCAAAGATGAAACTTCCCCAAAGAAGGAAATCAATCCGTGAGCCTGAGGAATTTGTCCGAAAGAAAAGGCATGCTCAGTCTTCCAGTGTTCCCGATCCAGTTTCAGTACCTGCTCAAGGTCCCTCTCAATCCTCCATAAGCCCTAGAGTGAATCCTCTTTCTGATAGAAAAGTAGAAACCGGGAAAAATATAGATTTTCGGTTCTTTGAGAAAGAAGGCTTTACTTTTGCAAGTAAGATCAAAAATCAAGGATGGGAACTTTATTGCTCTCTTAAGGAAGTCACCTATGTTGATCTAGTTAGAGGGTTCTATCAGAACCTAAATTATGGAAATGGGTCAGTGACTTCAACTGTAAAGGGAATTGATATCTGCTTGGATTCTAGGATATTGGGAGAAATACTTCAGTTGCCTAGTGAAGGATACTCATATATGGAACTCCCAATTAAAGAAGAAGGGATCAGAATTATCTTAGGAGAAGCTTTTTCAGAAAATTTAAACAAATTGGAAGCAAAGATTTTGTCCATTGAGATGAGGGTCCTGCATCAGATTGTAACAAAACTCTTCTTTCCTAGGAGTGGTAGGCATGATCTACTATCTGGCAGAGATGTATGTGTCATGTTTCATATCATCACTCAGACCCCCCTAAACCTCCCTGCACTTATGATAGAGGCCATGAGAGAAACTTTGAACAGATCCAAGGCACACTTGCCTTATGGTATGGCCCTTACTAGAGTATTTAGGAGGTTTGGAGTTAGTTGTGAGGGGGAGGCTGCTACCAAGCTCTCACATGTGGACACTTTCAACCAACACAGCCTGCACCGAATGGGAATTACAAAGACTGTTGGTGGTTGGATCAAGGGCTCTGAAGAAAGAACTGAGGAGAGAGTTGAGGAAAGAGCTGAAGACAGAACTGAAGGCAGAGTAGAAGAAGAAGGTCCATCTTCTCCTGTACATGACTTCAGGGCAGCTTCACCAGATACCCAGTTCATTCCTGATACTGAGGCTGGCCCTTCTGAGTTTACTAGGATGCCCACACCAGTGTATCAGCCAGAGAGCAGAGCACCTCATTCAGAGTTCAGACTGGCTGACGATCAGATCGAGCATATTTCACAGCGTGTGGCTTCTTTGCTGTCTAGCCAGTGGAGTAGTACTTCTTTTGCACCTGGAGCTACCTCTTCTGATCAGACCATTACTCCCCACATCTCCACTGTGTTTCAGATGATTTTAGATCAGTCCATCAGGATCCAGCAGCTTGAGGACACAGTCTGGAGACTGACTGGCAGAGTTCTTGACTTGCAGGGGCAAGTCCTTGCATTGGCCCATCCCCAGCCACAGGAGTCTACTATTGAGGTCACAGACCTCACTGCAGAGGCTGGCAGGCTCAGAGGAGCACTAGAAGGTGGATATGAATTACTGAGGAAAGAGATCCGAGGATCAAGTGAGCATGCTACCACCCAGTTCACTGCTCTACTTCAATCTGTTTCTAGAGCACTGAACATACTTGATTCTATCAGACTCACCCTTTCTGTTCAGTCCCTAGCATCTCAGCGTTCTCAGCCTCCCAGTTCATCTCGCTCTCCTGCTCGTGGCAGAGGCAGACGGGGTAGAGGACGCACTTCTGATCCATCATCTCCTCACCCTATATCTGATGACTCCGATCATTGACTTATCTTGATCTTTACTAGATCCTAGGTGTTAGTGTCTTGTTCTAGGATCTATACCTTGGGGCCATGTATTGACAATTAGCTGGTTGAATTTTATTTTTAAGAATAATGTATTGAAACAATTATGATATTAATGGAATCATCTTTTACCTATATTTCTACCTCTTTGTAATGATCATATTTTGGTTATATATTTTCTTCTTGTTGAAATATTGTCTTCTCCTTGTTGTTGTTTGCTGTTGATAATTGCTATATTAAGGGGGAGCAAACATCTGTGAAAAACTCTAAAGAGGAAGAAAATAAAGAATATTTCAGAAAAAGAAAAGGAAGAGTTAACTATGTTTGATGATGTCAAAAAGGGGGAGAAATTAAACAAAAACAAAAATTGAAATTAGACAAAAAGCAAAACCCTAAATTATGAGAAAAAGGGAGAGAAATTAAACAAAAATAAAGATTGGAAGATTAAAACAAATATTGGAGAAATTAAATAAATATTGGAGAAATTAAACAAAAACAAGGATTGAAAGATTAAACAAAACTTTGAGAAATTTGGTATCGAAATTTGGTATCAGATAGAACTTAAACAAAAAGTCATCCATCAAAAGCAAAATCATAAGTACAATGCAAATAAGTATTTTTTTTATATGCTCTGATATATTTCAAAATTCAAACTTGCTCTGATACATCTTTTGAAATTTTATTCACCTTGATACATCTTAAGAAATTTGTTTTACTCTGATACACCCTACAATTTCTTTTAACTTGCTCTGATACATGATAAAATTTAATCCGATACAGTGTGAAGGTTTCTCTGATAAATTATAACATTTGATCTGATACAGTGAGAAAGTTTCTCTGATATATTATAACATTTGCTCTGATACAGTGTGAAATTTTCTCTGACATTTGCTCTAATACAGTGTGAAATTTTCTCTGATATATTATAAAATTTTCTTGCTCCGATACATTGTAAAATCTTTTCTGATAACATTGTAAAAAAAAAAAAAATTATTTTTCTTGCTCTGATACATTGCAAAATTTATTTCTCTTCTCTTGCTCTGATATATCTTGAACTCAAAATGATCTAATACCCTTTTCAAATATTTAAGAAAATGGACAAACTATTTTTGCATTTATATTACATGCCAAAAGAATCATACTCTTTTCAAGCATATACACCTATAATGGATTCTTTTGAAATTAATGCATTAACATAAATATTTTTATTCAAATATTTTGTCATCATCAAAAAGGGGGAGATTGTTGCTCCTAGATTGATTTTGATGATTACAAAGCAGATTGAAGGGATACAAATAATTTTAAAATGAAAAAGTCCTTATGCTCTTCAAGGGCAAAATCATAATTTCATTAAAATTCTGATTTGATAGTACCATTTGATAGAACAAATGATTTGAAATCTATTGGTGAAAATTTCATTGTGTTTGGACTTATATTTTTGAAGTTATGAATGTTTGAAGTGCATGAGTCGACTCATGAGTCAACTCATGGCACTGTGAGCTGATTGGCACGCAAAAATTCTCCTTGGCACGCTAGTTTTCTGGCTTGGCACGACCTGTGAGTCGACTCATGAGTCGACCCACAAGGCATGAGTCGACTCATGAGTCGACCCCTGCTAATTTGAGCCAAGAATTTCCAGAAATGCATTCTCTGGTTTTTGCAACAGAGGTCGACTCATGAGTCGACCCCTGAAGTATGAGTCGACTCATGAGTCGACCCCTGCGATGGGAAATATCAGCAACGGCTATTTTTTTGCCCGTTTTAATTGCCATTTATGCTTCCTAAAAATCCTCTAACGGCTCTTTATCTACCTAAATTGTTTTCTCTTGCTTCTAATGCTACAAAATGCTTTAAATGGTGAAAGAAATTGCAGATTAAATAGCGGATCAAACGTGAAATCAAAAGAAGAGAAGAATAGAAGAAAGGATCCGAAATTTGCAAGAAAAAGCCTGAGATCAACGAAAAATCCAAAAAGAAAAAGAGAGAGGATCCACAATATACCAGAGAGATTGTGAAAGAGAAAAGCAAGATCTTTCAAGGAGAGAATTCTTCACGCCTATTGTTTCAACCTTGATCTAGAGATCGTTTAAAGCTTTCAAGAGATCTTCAATCAACAATCAACCTCTTCTCAAGCATTCAAGCGTTCATCCACTTTGAGAAAATTCAAAAAAGGGGTTCTTCATTTGAGTAAAGCTTTTATTGTTATATTCGCTCATTTAAAGGAGCTGTTATTGTATTAATTTGTGCTCTAAATTTTCTAACTCTTTGTGAGTTTTTGTTCTTGTTTTTGGAGGATTTTCAAAACAAGAAAATATTGATCCGAACCTGAAATCGGAGTATTTTGGGTTTACTTGTATCCGGGAAACAAGTGATCTAGCTTGGGATAGCTAGTGTCGGAGTTTCCGACGTTTTGTATTCGGATTGAATACAAAGGATAGTGGATTGAAATTCTCAAGTAGGATCTTGGGGAGTGGATGTAGGTGCAAAGTTAGCACCGAACCACTATAAATCCTTGTGTTTGTGGTGTGCTTTATCTCTTCACTTTATTTCTTTATTATATTCTTGCATTCCTGCCTTAGGGAATTAATATTGAATTAAAGTCTTTGTTTTGTTCTTCATAAGTAATCTGTTGGGCTTAAAATTTTTTAGAAACCCAATTCACCCCCCCTCTTGGGTTGCATAGCTGGGCAACACACAAGCTACTGGTCTTTAGTATTTCTTAAATACTTAAGAATAATCTTTACGATCTTCCAGTAGTTTTCTTCTAGATCAAACTGGTATCTACTCACTATCCCTAATGAGTATGTCACGTCTGATCTCGTACATGTCATGGCATACATAATAGAATCCACTATCGAAGCATATCAAACTCTACTCATACGCTCTCTTTCTTGAGGAGTTATCGAACAATCTCCTTTCGAAAGAGAAATTCCTTGGTCTATCAGAAGATAGCCTTTCTTGAATTCTCCATGTTGAACGTTTCAACATAGTATCTATGTACATGAATCGGGAGAGCCTGAGTAGCCTCTTAGATCTATCTCTATAGATCTTTATCCCTAGGATGTAGGCTGCTTCTCCCAGATCCTTCATGGAGAAATGTGACGACAGCCACACTTTTATTTCTTGTAATGTAGGGATATCATTTTTGATTAAGAGAATGTCATCCATATACAATACAAGAAATACAATTATCGAACCATTTGCCCACTTATATATGCAGAGTTCCTCTCCATTCCTAATGAAGCCATACATTCTGATCACCTTATCAAAATGTATATTCCAACTCCAAGATGCTTGCTTTAATCCATAAATAGATCTCTGAAGGTTGCACACCTTGGACTTATCTGTGGATATGAACCCTTCAGGTTGTATCATATACACCTCTTCATTCAGTTCTCCATTTAGAAAAACTATCTTTACATCCATTTGTCAGATTTCATAGTCCAGATATACTGCTATCGCAAGCATGATCCGAATGGATTTGAGCATTATCTTAGGAGAAAATGTCTCATCATAGTCAATACCATAATGTTGATGATAATCTTTGATAATCAAATAGGCTTTATAGGTCTCCACCTTTCCGTCTGCGCCCCTCTTCTTCTTGAAGACCCACTTATACCCTATGGGCTTTATCCTTTCAGGTGGGTCAACTAATGTCCATACATCGTTGACCTTCATGGACTCTATTTTGAATCTCATGGCTTCAAACCATTTATCAGAGTCGGATCTCTATATTGCATCCATGTAGGTGATCAGATCTTCATCGTTCTCATTGAGTTTGACAGGATCTCCGTCCCAGATCAAGAAACCTAAGTATCTATCCGACTAATGCGGTACTCTATCAGATCGTCTTAAGGATGTTTGTTCATTGGGCTCTAAGTTTGATCTCATCAAATCTGGTTCAGATTCAATCATTGGTGTCAGTTCTTCTACCTGTCGAACTTCGTCAAGCTTGATTTTAGAGGTATTTATTCCTTCACTAAAGAATTCTTTTTTCAAAAAATATGCCTTACTGTTGACAAACACCTTTTGTTCAGTAGGTAGATAAAAGTAATATCTTCTTATTTTCTTAGGATACCCTACGAGATTACACTTATCAAACTTAGGACTAAGCTTGTCAGTTTGTAATCATTTAACATAAGCTGGACACCCCCAGACCCTAAAATAAGAGAGATTCTTCCTATGTCCTGACCATATCTTATATGGTGTCTTACTAACTGACTTGCTTGAAATATTATTGAGCACAAGACAGACTGTTTCAAGTGCATATCTCCGAAAGAAGATCGACAGAGTTGCAAACCCCATCATGAACTGAACCATGTCCAACAAGATTCGATTCCTCCTTTCTGAGATGCCATTATGGTGTGGTGTCCCTGGAGGGATCCATTGGGAGAGAATCTCATTCTCTCCTAGGTATGTCAGAAATTCACTAGAAAGGTATTCACCTCCTAGATCAGATCGAAGAATTTTAATATTTTTTTCAGTTTATTTCTCTATTTCATTACGGAACCATTTGAACATTTCAAATGATTCAGACTTGTGTTTCATCAAGTAGATGTACCCATACCTAGATAGGTCATCTATGAACATGATGAAGTAGCTATGCCCTCCTCTGGCACATGTGCTCATGGGTCTGAAGGAGGAAAACTACTTTTCCTCATAGGATCTTCCGGATTTCATCAAATCTGGGGCGGAATGATTTTAAAAAAAATTATCCTACATATTTTAGATCTAATTCTCTAGATCTAATTTTATTATCTGATATTTAAAATCTAAAATTAAATCTAAAACTATGATAAAAGAAGAAATACCTCAAGGGTAATCTGATTACCCTGTAGATGATCTCTGCACAGTCCGAGGTTCTGATGTAGCCACGCAAGCGCCTGGTCTCTACCGGTATCCACTTAGGTAGGATCTGGAATATCTTCTCCTTGCGAATCTATGCTTCAAAAATTAGATCTTTATCTGATTTAAAAGTACTTCAGAACTCCTTCTGAAGTTGGAGCAGCAGCCTGTCGAAGATGTCCTGCAGCCTTCTGTTCCAGGCGTCACCACGCCTTAGATCTCTGCCAGATGGATGTCCAACTTTTTGGATGTGAAGAGGGAAGGAAGGAGAATAGGGAGGATATGGAGAAGAGGGTAGGGGGTGGCAGCTATTGGGTTTTGTGCATAAAACAATTTCTTTCATGAAACCTTAGGTGCAGCAGGGTTTATATAGACCCTGTATGCTGCGCAGTGCCACATCATTCAATCAATCAAAAAATTCTAATAAATTTTGGAAAAATTTTGATTGGTGGAGTGATATCATCTGATCACATCAGATAAGAACCCCCACTCTCTCTCCTAAGTTAGCACCAACAATGGATAAGCTCAATCAAGGTGGCGCCAAAGAGTCCAAGTTTATCAGGACTCTTTGGTTCTTATCCATTTGGGGCGCCCACTTAAATCCAATTGGGCTCATGCCATAATCTGATTATGGCACCTAATTTAATTATGTTTTGGTATGTAGACACTCCATAAAAATCCTCCAATGAGTCCTCTTCAGTTTAAGACTCATATGTCAATTTTTGACAGATGTCCTAAAATGAAATTGGCAGGTGCTAGGAATTAGAAGGTGTTGTCTTAAATTCATCTCATAAATTAAGACAAGCCTTTTCTAAGCTACACAATCTTTATTTAGATTGAGAGAAACCTTCCTAAGATTTTCTGGATAAGTCAAATCATATTTGGCTCAGTAGAGATAGAAAAGATTACATGAGGAGAAAGTTAGGCTCAATCGTGTGCTAGCACGATTTTCTTGAACCTAATTGGATCTTATCCAAATCAATTGGGTTAGTCCAATTGATAACATCCAGATCCTAACCCTTATTTGTGTGATCTAATTAGGTTTAATTTCGTATGATAATAAAATATATCGTGATCTCATCATCAACATCATCGAAATTCCTTTCGATGGACCAGAACTCTTCTGATTCAGACAATTAGAATGATCGATCATCAATATCATTCTAATTGCTCCCAAAATCTATCAGTGACATCTAGCAGTATGTGGTGGCAACCCATCAAAACTGAAGACGAACCTCTCGATGCAGCTATCTATGTGATTGAGTTCCTCTATCATGAGTTCTGACTAAATAAGGGTTAAGGTGAACTCGTTAAATCCAACATCAGTCATATGAGTTAATCGATCGATCCGAGTCCGATGTGAAACTCCAATGGAAAACTCTTTTTTCATTATTTCACTCTACCATGGCCATGGGCTTAAGGACTCGATCTTTCGATCATCATAGGACTACTCCTCTCATCTACCGAGGTTGATAGATCTCATCTTGGTGCGACCTAGTTCCTACAATGAATATGCTACAGTCAACATACACCTCAGGATTCTGAATGGCTAGGAGATCGAGTTATGGTATAGTCAAACTATAACACACTCAAGGTGAACTGTCGATACACCTCAGGTCAAAGAACAAGACACACAACTGCAGCATCGAGCTAGTCATCGACGAGAAGGTAGACTTCCTTATGACTGCTCGAAGTGGTCACACTTAGTACTCTCATTCTCAATGAATACCTGTACTCTCGCTCTGGTATCTCCATACCGTAGACTCAAGACACATCTACCCTAAGGAAGTGATCATACACCAACCTTCCGGATCGATCACCATCCTCGTGATGATCCTATGGTCGGGAGCTGTTTATGAGTTAGTTATGTAAATTCATGCCTTAAATTTTCAACTCTTAAAAATATGAATTTACATTCCTACTAACTCAAAGGATGTATCACAGACACAATGTACATAATGTGATAGAAGAATAACCCTTTTATTCATTTATAATCAAAATTACAAATTTGCTCTTAGATTTGTATAGGAATATGTTAGCCGATCTGGCATTTAGGGCACACATCTAATAGGGTCCACATACATCGGTATGTATCAGACCCAGCACATCATTGGCTCATTCACCTTTTTCAATAAAAGATGACTTGGTCATCTTTCCAAGCAAACAAGACCATAGGTAGGTAACGATTTATAATCATATTTATCAAGAATTTTTTCTTGAGCCAACCTGTTTATCCTGTTCTTGTTGATATGACCCAGCCTGCAATGCCAAAGGTAGGCATCTGTGACATCATCTATTCTAGGGCGTTTATTTGAAATATATATTACATTAGGTCTAGATACAATATAGATACTATTATTCAACTGTTCACTTAAAATTGTAACACCATTCAAAATGATATCACAAAATTTTTTTTTTATTGATATTTCATAATTTGAATTGGCCAAAAGACCTACAGAAATAACATTTAAAAGAAAACTAGGACAGTAATGACACTCATTAAGAATAATATACTGAGATTGGAATACAAGCTTGATGATTTCTAAAGCTAGAACTGAAACTGATCTTCCATCTCCAACATTCAGGAATCTCTCGCCTTCTCCAAATCTCCTAGTGACTTGAAGACCCTGCAACGAATTGTAAATATGAATAGGGCTTTCAGTATCTAATACTCAGGTCATTATATCTATAAGAGAGAAGTTACAAGGTGTTATCATATAAGTATCTTATCCAGTAACTGATTGCTTCTTCTTCTTTGGTCTATTCGGGTCAAGGAAAGCGATATACTGAGGATAATTTCTCTTTCAGTGATCCTGCTTCTTGCAAAAGAAGCACTCTACCTGATTTTGATCAGTTTTGAACTTAGATTTCTGGGACTAACTCCTAGCACCAGGTACCTTTTTTTTCTTCTTTTTTCCTTTCTTAAAGGGATGATGACTACCCGAAGAAGATCCTCCCACTAGATTCACTGTCTCCTTGTGGAGCTGGTGATCTTTCTCAAAAGTTTGTAGCAACTCCAATAGACCATGGTAGTTGACTGTAGTCTTCGTCATTTTAAAATGACTGAGGAACGGTAGGTAAGACTTGGAAAGAGAGTTCAGGATCGCATCTTTCCCCAGCTGTTCATGCAAAGGGAAGCTGAGTTTGCTCAATTTTTCAATCTACTCGATCATGTACAATACATGATCAGTAACAGATGCACCCTTCCTCATTCGGACATTGAAAATGATATAACTAGTCTTGTGCCACTCAATATCATCAGGAGTACCAAAGGAATTTCTCAACACTTGAAGCATTTTCTCTGACTGAGCTTCTTCAAACTTTTGGCTGAACTCGTCATTCATGGAGGCCCGTATGATGCAACGAACCATAGTGCGGTCATTGAGCCACTTCAAATAAGTGTCTTGGATCGCTCCTCGGGTGTTAGGAGCAGGCTTCTCAGGTGTCGGATCCGTTATCACATAAAGGATCCGCTCGTGCTCTAGGACAATCTTTAATTTTCGATATCAATTATCGAAATTCAGTTCGATAAGCTTCTCACTGTCCAACAGTGATCGGAGCGATAAGTTTGAGGCCATATCTGCACACACGAAGAAAGAACAAAGCTTAATTAGTATATGAATTTATTAATTTTAAAAATTTGGACTTTAGTTTAAAGGTCCTTCCACTATTTTATATGAATTGGTAGCCTCTACCTCTAATTCGAAGAATTATCTTAATTCTTTAGCGGATACTAAAATTCACAAAGACTACATATCGGCTCGAGGATAGCTCGATCAACCCATATGCACCTATGGGTTGGTTCTCAATCAATTATTTCTCCAAATAACTTCTAGTATTTAATTTAGCCTCAGATTTCATTTCAGTAGGCGATGGGCCTCCACTCAAAGTTTCGGTTAGGTCAAACCATCAACATGAACCTACTCAGTAATTCTAGCTAATAAGTGATCAGGCCCGAGGATGGTTCGATCAACCCAACCATCATCAAATAGTTCATTAGAGTCATCATATGATTAATGATAATTCCATCATTCAGAGAGAACATCAGACGGATGGCGCCTGCAATATCAATCAGAAATAATGGACCCATTATCACTCACCTTAATGGAAGGCTATGATCCAGTTATCACCATAACCAGCTCATTTTATGGACCTAATAATTTAGAGGATTTAATCGATTTAGAGAAGAGAGAAGAGAAGAAAGATCAATCAGTAGACCATAATCCTTCCACTGACTTTACCAAGTCACTAAATCGGGATAGGTCATGCTGATTGAACTGGCACCTAGATCAGTCACACTGATCAACCTTAATGACATGGGCTAACTCAAATCACTTAGCAATCTAATCAAAATCTAGTTCACCAAATTGGTCAGGTAAGTGAGATCGGTGGGAGGATCTGTTAAGCTTGCCTTGGACACCATCGAAATGGCTAGGTAAGCCACTCCCAATTAAAAACCATCGATCGAAACACCGAACTTACCTTAGACATCAATTGGTTAACTAGTTTTGATTTGACCAACCTAATGATTCGGGTTCAACCACTGAGCCACAATCAAGGTCTATTTGGTCTAATAAAAGATATGAACTTGACTATCTATAACTATTGTACTAGAAAAATTCTGATTAATCTAATTCAATATTTGGTTAGACTTAATCAATTTCTCTACATGGTCAATCAATTCTTTGATTCTAACCTTAGGTCTAACCTTATTAAAGAGAAGGATCTGATTTGAGCTAACCCATGCCCCATGTTTTATGCAATGTCATTAGATCTAAATCACAATTCTAGATCCAATCAACTTGATACTTAATTTTCAATTAAGTTTTGCATTAACATAGTTAAGGTTTCAAAAATAAATTTTTATGTAAACTTTTTATATCAAGTCATAAAATCTTTTAGATCAAATCTAAATTTTTTATGATTTTAGATCAAAATAATTTTGACTAAACAAGATTAGATGTAACTAACTATCTTTGCAACTTGCATCACATACAAGAACACCTAGGGTTTCAAGATCTAAGATTTTGCAAGAAAGTAAGTTTTTTCTTTTCACTTTCTTCTTTATGGGACCTTATAGTGGCACCCCTACACGTCATGAAGAGCACCCCATTGAATGAGAGGAGAGGGTCATAAAATTTTACTTGCTCCTATGATCGGACGGCCTGATGATTACCCAATATGAGTATTTTACTACTCAAAATATCTAATTTAGATAAATAATAATCAAATCTGAAAATAAACTAAATTAGATCTAATCTAAATCATAAATAATCAGATCTAATAATAAAAAATCAGATCTAAAATCATATCAATTCATATCAAAATAACCTGGCTCTGATATCAGTTGAAGAAAATTTACGGTAGTGCAGTACATACAATTAAAAAATTTTATACAATAAAAATAATAAATTAAATAATTTAATCTTAATCATATGTATAAGATCTAATCTTAGATTACCATATTAAAATTTTTGATATAAAAAATATATACTTTAGATTAAAAAATAAAAATCACATCGATCTCATCGATGCTGAAATTCTAGATCTAACTATTAGATCTACCATAGGAATCAAAATAAGTTAGAGATCATTATCAAATAAATTTTGATCTTGATCTTCTCTGATCCAATGGTTGGAGAGGGTATTCCTCAGATTGCTTGTAATCATACGAAGTCATCTGACTTCTATATAAAAATCCATATGAAGACTGGCGTAGATCACGGGCTCGGAGATGCTAGTCTGTGAACAACTTCGATAGCTGACCTCTTTCTTCTTCTACAAGTACCTTGGACACTCTAAAGTGATAGAATATCTAGAGGAGGAAGAGAGGAAGAGGAGAAAAAGCTCTGAAAATAAAAAATTTACAAAAAAATTGATCATGGGACGTCTAAGAGAGGGGTCCCCTTTTTATAGACTAAGAATTAGGACTTTCCAAGAAAGGATGTCATGAATTAATGCCAAAACCCCTTTTTGGCATCTCCAAAAATTTAAAAAAAATTATTAAAATATGGAGAAGAAATATAGAGTCTCATATACTAAATAATTTCTCAAGAAAAATAAGAAAAAAAATAATATGGTTTTAACAATATATCATATACAAAAATTTTTTTTCCTAGTCTGCATTTTATCTCTAATTCGGATCGCATTCGAATTAGGCAAGAGATAATATTATGACTCATTAGCTATAGCCGACCACCCTTATTGGATCCTCTCTCATGATTCTAAAAATTACAATCCAAATCTAATTAGGTGTGGAGAAATTGGCATGGATCCAGATGTGGTGCAAAAGATAAGGATAGAGTCTTAGTCTAACTTGGACTCTTCATTTCTAATTCAATTCTAATTCAAATCAAATTTAGATTGAAACCACTGATAGAAATGGACCTAATCCAATTAAAAATCTAAATATCTCATCAAATTTTTAATCCAATTAAAAATTAGTCGAGTCCAAACCCTGATCGAATCAGGATCAAATTTTTCTTATAATCGGGTTTGATCATATCAATCCCAATCTGAGTCAAACTGAATCTAATTCAATTAGACTTGTTCCAGAGCTCTTTATTCAATCAAATTGAGTTAATTAGTAATCTAATTACTAATTAATTTTACATAAATGATAGAGTCCCAGTTTCAGTGGGACTCTCCCACAGAGTCTTAGTCTAAGTAGGACTCTTCACTAGAGTCACAATCCAATTGGACTCTTGAGCTATCAGATCTGATCAAATCTTCTAATGTATGTGATCCCATAGGTTCAAACCTAAGCTGGTAGTATAGGAATAACTTTCTATACCAATCAATATAACCGTCTAGCAATAATGACCCGATGATCGGATGGGTTGAAGTGTTGTAAAGCAACCTTCTAGAATCTACTGGCATATGGTTACCGTATAATTCATCCCTTTGACCCAAATGCTTAAGGTGACTTAGGATTTAACTGTCAACCCTAATTAAGTCGACCACATTGTATTTCAACCTTTTAAATCAATCTCATGGATTATCCTGATCAAAGTTTTGTTAAATTAAAATACATTGATGCATATCTCCTACTAATTCAGAGGGGTCAATTCCATCTTGACTCACACACCAACTTGATAAGTACTTGACGCACCTAGTATCCTTTCATCACTAAGTTAGAAACTTAGATAGTCTGGTATTAAAGTACAGTGAGTTGCTTACAAGTCACCGTGGTGGTCTCAGATCAGAGGGACACTTATACTCATACCCTTCACAAGCTACTCTTGACAGTAGAGTGCTCGGCACATGATCATATTCGATGCGAATGTATTCCTACATTCCATCTGCATGCCATAATAGTATCTTCACACTCTTTGATTAAGAGGATAACTAACTCATATGGCATACAACGACCTACACTTGATATCGTTATCATCCTAGTAATAGTGTATCATTTGGTCGTGAACAATTTTAAGGACTTAACGACAAATCCTCCTTTGTCGATTAATATATATAGTTCTAAAGACTTCATTATAGCACAGGAGTTCAAAGATGATCAATTTGTAATGAAAATGTCAAATACCTTTTATTAATAAAAATTTATATATAGTTTACAAGATGAGCACAATTGTCTAATGATTGGCTTTGGGACATATTTTCCAACAGGAATATGCCCTTAACTCATCGTAGATGCATCCAGATGAATAGCTTCTAATTAAAAATCACTTGATCGAATCTGCCAAACTTACCTTAGACACTAACTGGTTAATTAGTTTTGATTTGGTCCACCAAAAGATTTGAACTCAACCACGAAGCCATGATCATAGTTCATTTATTAGGGTCAAATATATGAACTTGATCAAACTTCAACTATTGAGATTGATTTAGAGAAATACTGATCTAATCTAATTCAACACTTGATTAGATTTAATCAATTTCTCTACTTGATCTATATATATTTCTAACCCTAGGTCTAATCCATTAGAAGGACTTGATTTAAGCTAACTCTTTGTCCATCTATTTATATTGTGTTTTAATGATCTTCAATTCTCAAATCTAGATCATTCAAAGCTTAATTCAAAATTAAGTATGTAAAAAGTGTATTTTAGTTTGTAGAACTATTCTATCAGAATTTCAAGTGAAGCATACTATATATTTTAATTTATGAAAATAAATTTTTATAATATATTTAATAATTATACATGTATAGGTATGATCTAAACTTCATACATACATCTCATGCATCATGACAACTTTTAGATCTATATCGATTACATCATATGTAATATGCTATTCAGATTTAAAATAATTTTATATCTAAATTTTATCTTATTATAATAAATTATAAATTATTTTAGATCTAATCTAAATATATTTATGATTAAAATAATATATAAAAATCTATTTACTTTTCTTCTTTATGAAATTAGATCACAATGACATCCTTACACACCCATCGAATAGGCAAAAGAGAGATTAATTTTTTCGATCTCTTATGATCGAACGATCTGATGATCTTATCAATTTGAGTATTAAGCTACTAAGATCTAACATCTAATTTCATATATAATCACATCAACATACAATTATTGACAAAATAATTTTATGCAAAAATATGTCCTTGATCTTATCTATCATGTTCTTCATCTAATCTAATTAGATTTGATGCATCATATATATTATATCAGATCTGAAATATATCTTATATTGATTATAAAATATTAATTTTAGATTTGATATCATGTAAAAAAATAATTAGATGTAAATATGAATGCATAAGGAATAAATTTTTAGTAAAATCTATTTTTGTGTAGTGCTGAATTTCGATAAGATTTAGATCTAAATATCTATAAAAAAGGATCAAATTTAAATCTATAATAAACTCTAATTTATTATAAAAATAATAATATTAAAATTTTATTAAAATAAATTAAAAATAAATTTTAATTCATATTATTATTTCATCAAAAATTCAATAACAGTAAAATTCTGTTATAACAATCTTATAACAACCTTAATCAACAATTGATTAGGCTCATCTAATCCAATCAAATTCAGATAAAAAATTTTATATAAATAGATTTAAATTAAATTTAATATTTATTATTAAATTTTAATTACATACACTATACAATTAATCCAAAAAAATTTAGATATGCATGCATATATTTCAGTCCTACTCTGATACCAATTGAAGGGAAGGAAAACAGTTTCTCTTTGGATAGCCCAGGTTGCATCTAATTTTTTTTTTATTAATCTATGTGAATAAGACTCAAATTTTTATTTGATTAGTAGTAGAATCAGAGATCAAATTTCTAAAGTTCTGAAACAATCTTTCACGGAGGCTAGAAAGTGCAGACCCTCTACTTTGCATACACGTCAGACGCTGCAGAAAAGTGGGATGAATTTTGATCAAATCATCTTCGCAAGCCAATAAAATGAGAGAGGAGAGATACTGGTGTGATACCTCACATCAGAAAGAAGGATACCTACAAGAGGACCCACAGCAAGGGAGGAGGGGCGGCACCAAAGGGGAGAGGCCAAGGAGAAGATAGAAGGGCTTCTCTCTTTTCATGCCTCTTTCTCTTTTTCTCTTCTCTCAATCTGATTTATTTACTATGCATCTATAGGTAGAGACTCTCTCTATTTATAGATGAATTTCATGATCCAATAAGTAGAGAACTCCTAACTCAAACATGCTTTGAATCAGTCCAATACTTATGAAAGAAGGACTCCTACATTAGATAGTATTGCCATCACATATGACAACCACATTGCACCCAATTCCTCACCCATATTGGGATGCCCACAATGAAGAAGCTTTCAGGTATTGGTTGGCCTATAAGAAAAAAGATTCTTAGTGTAAGTAGAATTTCTCATATCTCATCCAAAATGGATCCGATTCAAATCCAATTCAAAGTTGGTTCGAAATAATTTTGAAAGACTGTCAATCTTAAACTTTTTAAGACTTTTATACTAAGTCTAACTTAAATTTTAGACTCAATTAAGTTTAATTAATTCAAATCTAATTTAAAATTTATTAACACTTAAATTCAATCTTTCATATGCTCTATGGATCATAGATCAGAAACTGTTCACCTCCGAGATCGAACCTGAATCTCATGTGTAGTGCTAGCTAGACATAGTCAACTCTTCAATTTCATTCAACCCATAACTTAATTCTTAATCAAGTTAGTTTATATGTTCAATCAAGTCAAGTACTTTCAAATCAGATAAATAAACATAGATCAATACTTTCTTACGGTGTTTGACTTGTGTGTGTGACTCCATAGGTTCAAATATTAAGCTGGTAGCATAGGAATCGATTCCTGCACTAATCAAGATACCATTTAATAATAGTTCCTGATGTTCAGATAGGTCAAATTATCGCAAAGGAATATTTCAAAATCTATGCACATGGTTACTGCATAATTCATCTTTTTGACCTTGAATGCTCTAGGATGGTCTCAGATTAACTGTCAACCAAGATTGCTTCATCCACCTTTCAAATCCATCTCATGGATTACTCCAGTTAGGATTTTATTAAATTAAAATACAATGATACATCAACTCCAATAATCCAGAGGAGTCAATCCCATCTTGATCTACACACAGACTTCGCAAGTACTTGACTGTATCCAGTAGCCTTCTGTCACTGCATTAAAAATCTAGATAGTCTGGTACCAAAGTACAGTGAGTTGCTTGTAAGTCACTATGGTGATCTCAGGTCTGAAGGATACTTATACCCATATACTTTACGAGCAGCTCTTGACAGCAGAACGCTCAGCAGGTGAGTCACTTATTCAATAATGATGTACTCTTATATCTCACCTGTATGCTATACCAGTGTCACCGCACTCTTTGGTTAAGAGGACAACCAATCCATATGGCACACAATGATCTCCACTCGATAAATATTATCATTCTATAATGACATATCATTTGATTGCGAACATATTTAAGAACTATATGATAAATTTTCTCTTTATCGTATACTAATATAGTTCTAAAGACTTCATCACAACACAAGAGTTCAAGAAAGATATAACTTTATGATGAAAAATGTTAGAATAATTATTATTCATTAATCAATAATTCATATATAAAGAAGATCTCAATCATCACATGATTGATTTTAAGATATAATTTTTAATGCAATTTGCACTGAGCGTGACCAACACAAAAAATTACTTGGATGTCTACTCACTCGTCAGTGGTTGTCTCAATACTATAGTAGTATGAATGATCTTTTGATCTATGGTGTCATCGACTATTCGCAGTGAGGCTGCTGAGTTCGACTATACGTTCTCTTGGTCTCTAGCCATTCGAATCTTTATTGTATATGTTAGCTACAGTAGGTTTAGGTTTACTGTTAAGAGTAGGATTATCGGACACATGTATGGCTCGAGCATCTATGAACTTGTGATCATCAGTTGCGATGAATTTCTACCCACGTTAAGGTATTGAGATTTGATCTTATACTTACTTTTAATTTCAAATCATATGTATATTTTTCTCCAGGGCTTGGGTAGGATTAGATATGATCTTATGCATGTAGGGTTAAAGGGTTTAACCAGATCATTTTTTCCCCGCTATCAAAAAGAATTTTGAAATCTACACATGCTACCTACCCAATTTTCTAATATCTTTTCTATCTGAGATCTAGAGAGAGAAGTCTAGTAAAAGTGGGCTTTAAGGGTTAGGTTTAATCTGAATCTTATTTGGTCCCAATCAGGTTCAAATCGAGTCCGAATTGAATCGAATTAGAAAGGTTGTCAAACCTGATCTAATTAGTATTGAAATCCAAATATGATTTGGATATTTAAACCTAATTAGCATTAAATTAAATTATATTTGATTAAATTAAATCTGATTTAAATTAATTTAGACTTGATCTATAATTTAATCAATCTCAATTAAATCACAACACTTGCAATTAAGTCCCTACGCTAACAATTAGCAGCTGCCAAAACTGTAACACTTACAAATTAGCAGGCTAAAGGGTTAGAGGCTAGCATAGTTAACTATGAGAGTAGAGATTCAAGTTAGACATTGTACTCAGATTTTAAAATTTATTCTAGAGACTTTAAGAAATAAATTAGATTTTCACTATTTTTATAGATCTCTCACACTCCTCCGTAGAGATGCAGAAACTCCTATGCGACTAGGATTCCTAGTGAGTACTGCTGTCCCATCGACATGCGAACACTTCACTGTGCCTGAAATATTGGGCCATGCCATACCAATGAGTGGACAACTATTATCCAATACTTCTCAAGCATGATGCAGCGATTAGTCTCTAAGTCATGAAGCCTCAACGTGCCCATAATATTGGCTCAATCCTTAGTTAAGTCAGACCCACCATGCAATGCATAGGTAAAGCCATCATTAGGTCCCTCACTGTGTTCAGAATATTGAGCCCAACCCTATTATTACCTAGCAACATTTGATGCTAATAGGATGGTTGTGTCTTCTTGGTGCAACTGAACCACTGTAACCAGTCGAGAATAATCATCACTAATAGGACGCCCGCACTCCTACAATGGTGGAAGACTTAGGACTTAATATTTATGGAGAGATTTAGATTCAAGTCTCATCTAGTCAACATAATCTCATGTCTGACAGATCAAGTTTAGGTCAGCATAGTCTCATGTCTGATGATTATAGTCGGCATGGGTGAATATGAATGACTAAGCAACCTTATTCGAAACTTAATCGATCAAGTTGGCCAAGTAAGTGAGATCGATGGGAGGGTATGCCGATGCTTGCATTAGACATCATCAAAATAATCAGGTAAGTATGCTCCCAATTAAAACCACCGATCGAGACTTGTCTTAGACATCAATTGGTCAATTAGAATTGAATAGGTCTGCCTAGCTACTTGGGCTCTATCCACTGAGCCAAATTTGGTCTTGAGTCAATCAATTCATATCAAATATGAATCAATGCGATCAACTACAACTAATCTCGATCTTGAGCTCCTTTGATTTGATCCTAATCAATTATTGATTAGGTTCGATCAACTACTTAAAATCGATAACAGGTTCTAACATGATCTAATCAATGATCCTTATTGTAGTTCAATCACTAGACCTAATTGTTCGACCTATACCTCATGTATAAACATAAAATTTAGATTCTAAAAATAATTTTAGATTATATTTTATTGCATGAATTAATGGATTATGATCTCAAAATAATTTTAGATCTAAACCTAATGTCATTTATCACATATATAGTATTTTAGATCTAAAAACTATAAAATATATATCACATATATTATTTTTAGATCTAAAACTAATATAGCACATAACTCATATATATATAATTGAATCTAAAATAATAATTAAAATACTTTAAAAATATTTTTCAAAAATTTTATTCACATCGTATTCGGACAACCTTTACAATATGAGGGGTAAACCTTATATCAGGACAACCTTATAGCAATCTGATGTGAACCTTAATCATTTTAATTTCAGGTCTAATAAAGAATATGACATATCTCATATATCAATTTTTAGATCTAAAGTTATAAATTTATTCATTTCAAAAATTATTTTTAAAACCAATCAATCTTGTACTAGGACAACCTTTTCAATATAAGAGATTAACCTTATACCAGGACAATCTTATATCAGTACAAGATTGATTTTTATTAATCATAACTATCAGATCTAAAACAAAAATTAGATCTAAATCTATTTTATGCATGTTAAGAACTTGTGGCTTTGATACCACTGTTGGAGTTAGGTGATTTCAGCATACAGAATTTTTTTCATCGTATGAAAATGCAGCAAAAAGCATAGATTAAAACTTTAATCTATTACATGCCTTAGATCACATCTAATATCACCTAAAAAGGATCTAACATGCAAGATAAAATCAAATTTATAGATCTAAAAAATGAAAATAGAAATAAAGAGAATTAAAAACTTACATTACGATCGCTATCCACTTGCAAGCTGGATCTGGATCGATTTCTGGTTCTGTTTGAAGCCACGCATGTGTCTGGCCTCTATAAGTATCCACACAGGGTTGAGCCTATTAGATGAATGCCCTAGAAGCCAATTATTGGCTGACCCATTTTGTAATTTCAGGACTTAATTTTATACTTGTAACACTTTTATTATTAATAAAGGGCATTTTTATTTCCAATCATGTTTATGTGTCCATGATTTGTCTTAGAAATTAACAAAGATGATTTTGTATATCCTCAAGGTGTTGAGAATTTGAGATATGCATTAAATAATGGTTAGTTTCTAAATACTTTCGATCAAAGGATCGTCACGGATGATAGTGATCAATCCATTAAAAGATCGGTGCATAGATCACCTCCCTTCTGGAAAGATGAGTCTGGGGTCTGCAGTGTAGGGACACTAGGGTGAGAATACAGATGGTTGTTAGAGAACAACTTGCACTAAGCATGACCAATATCAGAAATCACTTGGATATCTACTCACTTATCAGTGGTTGTCTCGATGCTATAGTGGTATGAGTGGTCCTTTGACTTATGGTGTCATCGGTTATTCGCAGCGAGGCTTCTTAGTTAGACTGCACATTCTCTTGGTCCCTAGTCATTCGGATCCTTCTATGTATGTTGGCTACAATAGGTTCAGGTTCGCTGTTAGGAGTAGGATGCATCTAGATGGAATCTATCGATCTTGGTAAAAAAGGAGAAGTCCTATGTGATTTGCGAGAACGAGTTTAGAAAATTTTTGGTTAAAGCAAGTATGAATACTAAAAAAGAGTTTCCACGAGATTCACAAATGAACTCGAGTCGAGCCAATTTGGCATATGACTGATGATGGGATCTGACGAGTTTTTCATAACCTCTGTCAAGTCAGAACTCACGATAGAAGGACTAAATCACACGATGACTACACCTAGGGGTTCATACTTTCATTCTATTGGATTGCTACTATATATTGCTAGATGTCACTAGTGGATTGTGGGACTCATCGGGTATCATCTTGATGATCGATGACCCTCGAAGGATAGAGTTGAAATTGTTCCAACCCATTGAAAAAAGTTTCGATGATGTGGTGATGGAGATTACAATATATCTCACTACTAGATAGAATAAAATCTATGGGGTTACATATTAAAAGATTTAATCTTGAATTAATCAATTGAGCTTATGAAGTTTTAATTAGCTTAGGATTTAGTGAAATACTATTGTATTTAGGAGAACCATGCTAGCACATGGTTAAACTCAATTCTTCTCTAGACTCGAATTCCTTATTAGATAAGGATTGGATCAAGTTTATAGCCTTGAACCTTATCTAGATCTATTTTGATTTGGGTTTAAAGGGATACCTATTTGAGGGCCCAAGAAGATTGGATCAAGCCAATTAGTTGGCAAACAAATCTCCTTATTTTCTCTCTTGTTATTTCCTTCTGTGGCGTGGATTAATTGGAAAGATGAGAGGGGCGCATGCCTCCTTTTTGGAAAGTCCAAGGGGCCCACACCCCTTCGAGTGGGCAAATAGAATAGAGAGGGGCCCACCCCCTCTTTTGCTTTGGTGTGGAAGGAGAGAGAGAGGGGCTACGCCCCCTCTCTTGTGCACACTAAACCCTAAGGGGCGCCAAGGGTTGGCACCCCATCTACTTGCTTCATTTGATGAGGGCACCCCCTCTACCTGCCTTATGGGATGTGAGGCACCCCATCTACTTGCCATATGAGGTAAGGGCCTTTCCAATTGGATCTAATTTTTTTGAGAGAAAAATTAGATTAAAAGGCAAGGAACCTTATGAGATAAGAACTAGTCTTTTTTGATTGATTGGAGATTGATTTGGAATTAAGAAAAGATCTATTTAAGAGATGGTCTCCTAGGATTTAAACATAATTGAATTGTGAATTCAGATCTCCATCTCCTCTCCATCACCATGCCATCTTCTCTTCCTCCTCTTTTTTCAATGCCCAAGGGTTGGGCATCCCATCTTTCCACACGCTCAAGTTGAGGAAGATTTCTTCTATAGCAAGGAATAGGGAGAAATGTTGCAGTTCAAGTATTGATATCGCAGTCAAAGATCAATGTTTGATCAAAGATCCAAAAGATTGAGATTCATATTGAAGAAGATAGATCCAGTATGAGAAGAAAGATTCAAGATTGATCTCAATGGATACCTATAGAAGCTGGACGCGTGTGTGGCTCAAGAACCTTCAGATCTAGGATCATCGGTTGCAGTGTATTTCAACCCATGCAACGTATTGAGATGCGATCTCAATTTTTTTATTTTATTTTTTAAATTATATGCATGATTTAGATCCAGAGCTCAGGTAAATATAGATTAGATCTATTGCATGCAGGGTTAAAGGGTTTAACCTAGAATCATTTTCGCTGCTACTTCAAAAAGTTTTGAAATCTATGCATGCAACCCTACCCATTTTCTAACAGTGATATCAGAGCCACTGATTTTTTAAGATATGTATAATCTAATTTTTATATTAGATCTAAAAGTTTGAATGATTTAATATTGATCTTATGTTAGTATAAGGTTGTCCTGATATAGAGTTAATCTCCTATATTGAAAAGATTATCCTGGTACAAAATTGATCGATTTTGAGATCTATTTTCTAAACTTTTAAATCAATCTTTTAGATCTAAAAATAAATATATGTGATATATTTTTATTTACATTAGATCTAAAATTAGAATGATTAAAAGTTCATATTAGACTGGTATAAGGTTATCCTGATATAGGATTTATCCCTTATATTGAAAAGATTGTCCTAGTTTGATGCGAACCAATTTTTGAAAATTATTTTCAAAGTAGTTTAATCATTATCTTAGATCTGATTGTGTATGTATTTGATATATATATTTTTAGTTTTAGATCTAAAATTTAATGTATATGTGATATATATTTGTAGCTTAGATCTAAAATTTTATATATGTGATATATGATATTAGGTTTAGATCTGAAACTATTTCAAGATCATAAGCCACTAATGCATACAATAAAATATAATCTAAAATATTTTTAAAATTTAAAAAGTTATGTTATTGTATGTGGGGTATGGGTTGAACAAATTAGATTTTGTGATCAAACTATAATTAGGGTCAATTGATTAGATCAGGCTAGAACCTATTGTCAATTTTGAGCAGTTGATTAAACCTAATCAATTATTAGTTAGGATTAGATCAAGGGGTTCAAAATCAAGTTTAGTTGTTGTTGGTTGTATCAATTTATATTTTGATATGAATTGATTGACTTAAGAACTAATTTGGCTTAGTGATTTGGGCTTGGGTTAATAGGTTAATCTGATCGATTCTAATCGATCAATTTGGTATCTAAGATAAGTACCTAGATGGTGGTTATTTAATTGGTTTCATTGTCTGACCTAGTCAATTTATTGGTGCCTAAGAAAAGTAATGGAAGGACTTCCACTCATCTTAACTTATCTGGTCATTTTGAGAGATTAAGTTTTGTATTAGTTACTTGTTGATTTGAGTTCACCCATGCCGACAGGTAGGTTAGACATGTGAATGTACTAACCTAAACTTGATCAGTCAGATATCAAATTTGATGATTTAGAAGAGATCTAAATCTAAATCTTTTCATTAAATATTAAGTCTAGTGGTCTTCCATCATTATAGAGATACGGGTGCCTTCCTGACATTGATTGTTCTCGATCGGTTATAGTAGTTTGGTTATATCAAAAATGTACAATCACTCTATTGACATTAGATACCCCGAGATAGAGATGGAGTGGGCCCCAATAACTGCTAGGTGAGGGACCTAATGATGGCTTTGTGCCCTTTGATGAATGGTGTGTCTGACTTAACTAAAAAATATGTCAATAACTGTTAGGTGAGGCCATAGGACTTAAAGATCGAATCCGCTGCATCAGCAATGGATAAGGTATTGTCCACTCATTGGTCTGTGCTCACCAATAACTATTAGGTGCGGTGTGTATAGATCAGTGGGATCATAGTACTTCCTAAAAATTGATCGCATATAGATTTTCATTTCTCCACCCAAGGAGTGTGGGAGATTCAAGGAAATAGTGGGAACCTTGTTTGATTTTAAAAGTTCTTAGAATAAATATTTAATAAGTATAAATATCTAACTAAAAATTATTCTCTCTACAGATAACCATATCGAGTTCAAATCCTTTAGTCGGTATCCTTGATACAAATAGGTTGATCAGGACAAACAATAAAATTTGGCTCCAAAATTTGAGAATCATTCTTAATTTTGAAAAACTAACTTATATCCTAGACCAAGATGCATCTATGTTACCAGCTCATCCATCCTCTGATCAACGAGCCGCACTTAAGAAGTGAATGGATAAGGACAATAAGGCAAAGTGCTACATTCTAGCATCCATGTCCAATGATCTTCAGTGACAGCATGAAGATATGAGGATTGTCAAAGAGATGCTGACTCACCTGCAAGAGTTGTACAGTGAGCAGAGTTGCAGAGCTCATTTTGAGGTCTCCTGGAGACTATTCAGAGTGAAAATGCATGATGGGCAATCCATCAATGATCATTGTTTGATAATGATCAAGGACATCGAAGAGCTTCAGAAGCTCGAGATGAACATGAGTAAGGAATTACAGATAGATTTGATCCTCCAGTCTCTTTCTGATTCATATGGGTAGTTCATTATAAACTACCATATGAATAAAATTGATGGCATTTTGTCCAAATTATTGAATATATTGGTGACAGCTGAGGGTACCTTGAAAGATTCAAGAGGTACGATTCTGACTGTGGAGCAAAATTTCGATAAGAGAAAGTCTTCTTTCAAAAAAAAAAAAATCTATAAAGAAGCAAAAGAATGAGGCCAAGCCTAAGAAGCAGATTCTGAAGAAGGTCGATGACAAGAGAAGGTGGTTCCATTATAATGTCGAAGGCTATTGGAGAAGAAACTATCCAGCCTACCTGATGACTATGAAGAACAAAAAGAAGGATGAGCTTTCTAAAGGTACGTCTGATTTCTTCATAATAAAATCTAATCTAACGATTTTTTCTTCTTCCAGTTGGATTCTAGATTTTAATTTAAGTGCTCACTGGTGCACTTTTATGCAGAATCTTGAATAAGTTAGAGGGTTGAGGAAAGACGAGATCACTCTCCAGATCGGCAATGGAGCAAGAGTTGTTGCTATGGCTATCAGAATCTACCCTCTATGACTATCTTAGGATATAGATTGTTATTAAAAGATTGCTATTGTGTACCTATGGTCAGTAAAAATTTAATTTTCATATTTATGCTAGCATAGAATAAGTATAATTTTTATTTCAATAAAGATATGTGTGTAATTTATTTTAGAAATAAAGTTGTTCACATGCTTTCTTGATTGATGGTCTTTATCATTTGCATATGAATGTGAGTGTTAATATTAACGAGTAAATTATGAATGCCATAGAGTATAAGAGACTTAGAGATAGGATTAGCCAAAAATATCTATGACACCTTAAGCTAGGCCATGTTGGAGAGGACAGACTCAACAAACTGGAGAAAGATGGCCTTCTTGGGCCATTGACTTTCGAGTCTTATCCGATTTATGAGTCCTATCTTCAAGAAAAAATGGTTAACTATCCTTTATGGGATAAGGAAAAAGGGCCACTGAGATATTAGCCCAGGTACATGCTGATGTGTGTGGTTCATTTGATGTACAAATCAGGAGTGGCTATATCTAATTCATAACTTTTATCGATGATTATTCACGATATAGTTTTGTGTATTTGATACATTGAAATTCTGAAATCTTTTAAAAAGTTCATTGAGTTTAGACATGAAGTAGAAAAATAGATCAAAAAATCCACAAAGGTTCTTCGATCAGATCAAGGAGGAAAATATCTTAGAGAAAAATTTCAAACCTATCTCAAAGATAATGGCATGGTCTGATAGTGGACACCTCTAGGGACACCTCAGCTCAACAGGATATCTAAAAGGAGGAATTGCATCCTGTTAGATAGGCTGCTGATCAAGGAGTTGATCCCATAGTTCCGATCAAGATGTTGATCAAAGTGCTCAAGGTTTAGATTCTTCTTGAAAATAAGAATCTTCTACGAGGAGAAATCAGTTTGAGATCAATCTTGATGGATATCCGTAGAGGCCGGACGTGTGTGCGGCTTAAGCATCTACGAATTCGTGATCATCAGAAGTGGTGAATATCTACCCACACCAAGGTAATGAGATCTGATCTCGTATTTATTTTTAAATTTTAGATTGTATATATGTATTTTCTTTTAGGCTTGGATAGGATTAGATTTGATCTTTTGCATGTGGGATTAAAGGATTTAATCCATTTTATTTTTTACTATATTTTTCAAAAATTTTGAAATCTACACATGCTGAATATTCAATTTTCTAACAGTGATATCAGAGTCACAGATTTTGAAAATATATATGATCTAGTTTTTAAATTAGATCTAAGAGATTTTATGATTTAAAATTAATTTTGTGCTGATATAAGGTTGTCCTGGTATAGGGTTTATCTCCTATATTGCAAAGATTATCCTATCACAAGATTGATCGATTTTGAAAATTATTTTTAAAATAATTAAATTAATTTTTTTAAATCTTAAAATTAGCATATGTGATATGTTTAATTTATGATTAGATCTGAAATTAGAATGATTAAAAATTTATATCAAATTGATATAAGGTTGTCCTAATATAGGGTTTACCCCCTATAGTTTGATGTAAATCAATTTTTTAAAAAGATATTTTTAAAATATTTTAATCATTATTTCAGATCTAATTTTATATGTATTTGATATATGTAAATTTAGTTTTAGATCTAAAATTTAATGTATATGTGATACATATTTAATTTAGATTTGAAACTACATATATTTGATATATAAAACTAGATTTAGATTTGAAATGGTAAATCATAAGTCACTAATTGCATGTAATGAAACATAATCTAAAAATTATTTTTAGATTTGAAATTATGTTATTGCATGTGGATATGGGATGAATAAATTAGGTTTAGGTGATCAAACTATAATTAGGGTCTAATTAGTTAGATCATTCTAGAATCCATTTTCAATTTTGAGCAGTTGATTGAACCTAATCGATGGATGATTAGGATTAGATCAAAGGGGCTCAAAATTGAGTTTAGTTGTAGTTGGTCGCATTGATTTACATTTTGATGTGAATTGATTGACTCAAGACTAAATTTGGCTTAATGGTTCGGGCCCATTTTAATAGGTTAATCTAATCGATTCTACTTGACCAATTTGATATCTAACGCAAGTATTTAGATGGTGGTTATTTAATTGGTTTCGTTGTTTGACCTGATTAATTTTGATTAGAATTTAAGAAAAATAACAGGAGGACCCCCATGCATCTTAACTTACCTGGCCATATTGGGAGATTCAGTTTCGTGTTAGGTTATTTGTTGACTCGAGTTCACCCATGCTGACTAGGCTGCTTAAACATATAGATGTGCTGACCTAATTTAATCAGTTAGATGTTAGATCTGTTGATTTAGAAGAGATCTAAACTCAAATCTCTTTATTAAATATTAAGTCTAGAGGTCTTCCATCATTGTAGAGATGCGGATGCCTTCTTGGCATTGATCATTCTTGACTGATTATAGTGGTTCGGTTGCATCAAGAAGGTACAATCACTCTATTGATATTTGATATCCCAGGTAGAGATGGAGTTGGGCCCAATAATTATCAGGTGAGGATCCCATTGACGGCTTTGTATCCACTGGTGAATGATGGGTCTGACTTAACTAAGAAATGTATCAATAACTGTTAGGTGAGGCCACAGGACTTAGAGACTAAGCTCATTGCATTTTGCTTAATGAAGCAATGGACAAAATATTATCCACTCATTGGTCTGTACTCACCAATAACTATTAGGTGAGGTGTGTATAGATTAATGGAACTATAGTATCCACTTGAAACCAATCACGTATAGGTTTTCGTTTCTCCACCTGAGGAGTGTGGGAGATTCAAAAAAATAGTGAGAGCTTTTATTTATTTTTAAAGTCTCTAGAATAAATAATTTTATAAGTATAAAATTTAATTAGAAACTATTCTCTCTGCAGATAATCATGTCAAGGTCAAACCCCTTAGCCTGAATCCTCAATACAAATAGGTTGACCAGCACAAATTAGAAAGATTAGCTCCAAAATCTGAAAATTATTTTCAATTCTAAAAAACTTATCCATGTCCTTGACCAGGAAGTGCCTGTGTTATCTGCTCGTCCATCCGCTGATCAACGAGGTGCACTTGAGAAGTGGATGGATGAAGATAACAAGGTGAAGTGCTACATCTTAGCATCCATGTCCAATGATCTTCAGCAACAGCATGAAGATATGAGGACTGTCAGAGAAATGCTGGTTCATCTGCAAGAGTTATATGGTGAACAGAGTTCCACAGCTCACTTTAAGGTCTCTCGGAGACCTTTTAGAGCGAAGATGCATGATGGGCAGTCTGTCAACGATCATTGTCTGACAATGATCAAGGATATAGAGGAGCTTCAGAAGCTTGATATGAATATAGACAAGGATCTGTAGGTGGATCTGATTCTTTAGTTTTTTTTCTAATTTATATGAGCAGTTCATCATAAACTACCATATGAATAAGATCGATGCTACTTTACCATAGTTATTGAATATGCTGATGACTGCAGAGGGTACCTTAAGGAGTTTAAGGGGCACAGTTCTAGCTGTGGAGTGGGCTTCTTCCAAAAAAAATCTTTTTTTAAAGAAAAAAAAGCCCATGAAGAAGCAAAAGAATGAGGTCAAGCTCAAGAAAAAGGTTCCTAAGAAGGCCAATGACAAAGGAAAATATTTTCATTGTAATGTCAAAGGCCACTGGAGGAGAAACTGTCCGGCCTACCTGACGACTGTCAAGAGCAGGAAGAAGGATGGGCTTTCTGAAGGTACATCTAAAATGCTTGTTATTAAAACTAATCTAACAGTTTCTTCTTTTTCTAGTTGGGTTCTTGATTCTGGTTCAAGTGCTCATTTGTGCACTTCAATACAGGGTCTTGAAGAAGTTAGGGGGCTAAGGGAAGGTGAGATCACTCTCTGGGTTGGTAGTGGAGCAAGGGTTGCTGCTGTGGCCGTCTGAACCGATCCTCCGTGACTACCATTAGAATTTAGTTTGCTTTTGAAAGACTATTATTATGTACCTGTAGCCAGTAGAATTTTGATTTCTATCTCTGTACTGGCACAGGATAATTACAATTTTCATTTCAATAAAGATATGTGTTCAATTTATTTTGGAAATAACCTTGTAGCATGTACTTTCTTGATTGATAGTCTTTATCATTTGCATATCGATGCGAGTGTAAATATTAACGAGCAAATAGTGAATATCATAGGATCTAAGAGACCTAGAGATAGGATCAGCCAAAAGTATCTGTGACACCTTAGACTAGGCTATATTGGAGAAGACAGACTCAACAAAATGGAGAAAGATGATCTTCTCGGACCATTGATTTTTGAGTTTTATCCAGTCTGTGAATCATGTTTTTAAAAAAAAATGGGCAAGCTGTCCTTTGTGGGATAAGGAGAAAGGGCCACTAAGATATTAGCCCTGGTACACACTGACATGTGTGGTCTATTCGATGTACAAGCCAGAGGTGGCTATATCTACTTCATAACTTTTACCAATGATTTTTCATGATATGGGTTTGTGTATCTGATGCATCGAAAGTCTGAAGTCTTTAAGAAGTTCATAGAGTTCAGACAAGAAGTAGAAAAATAGACGAGAAAACCCATAAAGGTTCTTTCATCAAATCGAGGAGGGAAATACCTTAGTGGAGAATTTTGGGTCTATCTCAAAGAAAATGGCATAGTCTCATAGTGGATACCTTCAGGGACATCTCAGCTCAATGAGATATTCGAAAGAAGGAATCATACCTTATTACGTATGGTCCGATCAATGATGAGCTTCACAAATCTTTCTGACTTCCTTTGGGGACATGCTTTGCTTACTGTGATTCATCTTTTGAATTGAATTTTCTCTAAATCCATTCCTACCACACCATATGAATTATGACATGGTAAGAAGCCAACTCTTGGATATCTTAAGATTTGGAGATGTCCGGTCCATGTCAAGCGATAGCAGGTGGACAAGTTAGAGGCTAGGTCCTTTAGGACTCATTTTATAGGGTATCCTAAGAAAACCATGGGATATTATTTCTATCTTCCTAAGGATCACAATGTGATTATGAGCCATCATGTCATATTCTTGAAAAAAGAGTTTATCCAAGATGGAGGTAGTGGGAGGAAGATTGAGTTCTAAGAGAAAGTCTCTGAAAAGCATCAAGTCCAAGAACCTAAATCTAGTAATGAGCCAGTAGATGTGATACCTCCTCCATCTCGTAGATCAAGTAGGGTCTCCTGTCCTCCTGAAAGATACTTAGATATTCTAACAGAGGATTTAGAGGAAGCATTTCTTGTAGGAGATAGGGACATTAGGAATGATCTCAAAATCTACAATGAGGCAATGTTAGATGTAGACTCCAAGAAATGGATGGATGCGATGAAGTCAGAAATTGACTCCATGCATTCCAACCAGGTTTGGTCCTTAGTACATCCACTTGAAAGTATTGTACCTATTGGGTGTAAATAGATTTACAAAAGGAAGATTGGGTTGGATGGTAAGGTAGAAACCTATAAGGCAAGGCTAGTCGTGAAAGGTTATAGTCAGCACGAAGGCATCGACTATCTTGAAACTTTTTCGTCCATAGCCATGCTGAAATCCATCCATACTCTGCTTGTCATAGTAGCATTTCATGATTATAAAATTTGGCAAATAGATACGAAAACTACCTTCCTAAATGGATATCTTGAAGAAGATATGTATATGGAGCAGCCACTGAGTTTCATGTCTAGTGATGGTGATCACAAGATTTGCAAGTTGCAAAGGTCCATATATGGACTTAAGCAAGCATTTCGAAGTTGGAACACTTGCTTCAATGATGCGATCAAAATATTTAATTTCATCAAAAATAAAGAGGAGTCATGTGTTTACAAAAAAAATCAGTGGAAGTGCTATCACATTCCTCGTATTATATGTGGATGACATCCTCCTGACTGAAAATGATATTTCCATGCTGATGTCGGGCAAAGTATGGTTATCGAAAGAGTTCATCGTGAAAGATCTAGGAGAAGCTTCCTACATTCTTGGTATAAAGGTCTATAGAGATAGATCTAAGAGAATGATAGGACTCTCTTAGCATATGTACATAGAGGAGGTGCTGAAAAGTTGCAGCATGAAAAACTCCAAGAGGAGTCTTTTGCCCCTTAGACATGGTATTTATCTCTCCAAGAAGATGTATCCTGACACACCTGAAGAGATCCAGTGCATGAGTAAGATCCCTTATACTTCGGCAATAGAGAGCCTCATGTATGCCATGTTATGTACACGCCCTGATATAGTACTTGCCGTGAGTGTCACGAGTAGATATCAGGTGAATCCAGATGAAGAACACTGGATTGCTGTTAAAAATATCCTTAAGTACTTGAGAAGAACTAAGGATTTGATGTTGATCTTTGATGGAGGATTGGAGTTGAAAGTTGAGGGATACATCAATTTAGATTTTATGGCTGATGTCGATGATAGAAAATCTACATCGGGGTGTATCTTCTTGTGTAATGATGGTACGATTAGCTGGAAGAGTTCGAAACAACCGAGCATTGCAGATTCGATCATAAAAGCCAAGTACATCACTGTCTCTGAAGCTACTAAGGAAGTCTTTTGGTTTAAGAAGTTCATTGCGAAGCTGGATGTGATGCCATCAGATGCCATTGCACTGCATTACGACAACAATGACACCATAGCCCTCACTAAGGAGCCCAGGTCTTACCAGAAGTTCAAGCACATAGAGCGATGATTTCACATCATACGTGAATACCTCGAGAAGAAGTTTGTCGAGATGCAGAAAGTCGACTCCGTGCTGAATGTGGCGGACCTACTGATCAAACCTCTCAGCCAAGCAGAAGATCGAAGCTCACCTTGAGAAGATGGGTTGGTCCATTAGCTTTAGGTCAAGTTGAAGTTTGTTAAATTTGTGTCCTAGAAGCCAATTGTTGGCTGACACATTATGTAATTCTAGGACCTAAATTTGTATTTGTAATCTTTTTATTATCAATAAAAGACTTTTTCATTTCAATCATGTTTATGTGTCCATGATTTATCTTAAAAATTAATAAAGATGATTTTTGTATATTCTTAACGAGTTAAGAATTTGAGACATACATTAAATTAGTATTTAATTTCTAAATGCTCCCGATCGAAGAATCATCACGAAGGACAGTGATCAATCCATTTAAGATTGGTATACGGTTCACCTCCCTTGTGGGCAGATGAGTCTCGGGTCTATGGTGTAGAGACACTGGGTGAAGGTGCAGGTGGTTGTTAGAGAATAATTTGCATTGAGCGTGACCAACACGAGAACCACATGGATGTCTACTCACTCGTTAGTGATCTTCTTGATGCTGCAGTGGTGTGAGTGGTCCTTTGACCTGCGGTGCCATTGGCTATTCGCAGCAAGGCTACTAGGTTTGACTGCATGTTTTCTTGGCCCCTAGCCATTTAGATCCTTACTGTATATGTTGGCTTCAGTAGATTCAGGTCACTATTTGGAGTAGGATGCACCTAGATGGAATCTATCGAACTTGGTAGAAAAGAAGGTCCTATGCGATTTGTGAGACTGAGTTAGAAAGTCTTTGGACAAAGCAAGTGTGAATACTCAAAAAGAGTTTTTATGAGATTCACAAATGAACTCGAGTCGAGCCAATTTTGCATATGATTGATAATGGGGTCTGACAAGTTCTTCATGACCTCTGTCAAGTTGGAACTCATGATAAAAAGATTGAATCATACGATAACTACACCTAGGAGATCGTACTTTCATTCTACTGGATTGTCACTACATACTACTAGGTATCACTGGTGGATTGTGAGACTTATCGGACATCATCTTGATGATCGATGACCCTCAAAGGATAAAATTAGAAATATTCCAATCTATCAAAAAGAATTTCGATGATATTATGATAAAGATCATAAAATATCTCACTATCAGATAGAATAGAACCAATGTGGTCACATATTAAGAGATTTCATTTTGAATTTGCCAATTGAGCTTGTGAAGTTCAATTGGGTTAGGGTTTATTAAAATCCTATTAGATTTATGAGAACCATGCTAGCACATGATTAAACCTAATTCTTCTTGGGACTTTGATTTGATCAAGTCTATAGTCTTGAATCTAACCTAAATCCATTTGGGTTTAATGGGCTCTTAATTATGAGTCCAAGAGGATTTGATTAAGTCAGTTAGTTGACATAATTATCCTAACATTATCTCTTCTTTATCTCCTAATTATCTCTAAGTGTGCATGTGGAATAGATGGAAGATTTGATCGCACCTTCTGAAAGAAATATGCCCTATAAGCCAATCAAAATGTGTAATTTGATGGATATTCTTTTGTCTCCCGACAACTCATGTACTTATATTTTAAATAAATAAAGGCATTTAGTTCATCATATGCTGTATCTTTTTTTTTTGATTATGATGAACCTCATAAATTAGGACTATGGTTTTATGGTTATGATGTGATCATACCAGTGAGATCTAAAATCTTAAAACCTTAATTTTAAATATTCCTAATCGATGGAACATTGAGTAGGGGATCAATGTTTCTGATAAGACTGGTACATCCTATGTATGCTCGGTAGAGAGGATAATTGATCTCACAATTACTTATGTATGACACTAATATAAGGATGTAAGTGCTCATTAGAGAATGAGTTCACTGAATTGATCCAATTAAAGAACATCTGATGGAGTCTTATCTACATGTCAACAGATGTTTCTCATAGTGGGAATTGTGCTTGTAAATCTTTTGACCTGAGATTGCCATAGAACCTTATAAGCATGAATCCATATTTTGGATCATACTCATTCATGATTTAATTATGTACGGGGTGTTCTAGATATGGTAGATTGCTTATGAAGGTTGTGAGTAGGTCAATATGGAAACGATCACTCCTAGTAAGAGGAGATCACATCCTATCTGCTTTGATCGAATAATGATTCAGGAAGACTTTGATCAGAGCATTATGAAAAATTAGAAATGATTTCTAATGTTTCATAAATTGAATCATTATTATCTGATCAAGAGAAATATGAATATAAAATTGGGTTTGACATTTTTTCATACCCAAACTTATATTCGGGATGCAGGATGATCGTAAGATCAAGTTGCACGGTAATTTTCCACTGAAGGGTATTTTTGGTATTTCTATCAAAAATTCTATATCTTCTAGGTAGACATGATATATTGCTAGACGTCAATCATGTCTTGTGAGTTTGATTGAATTAAATAATTTAATTCGATCGTTAATTAGAAGCTATTCTGATTGATCGAAACGGGTTAGCTAGATTTGACCTAAATCGGCTCGATTGTGTTCTAACCAAATTAAGTCAAATTGCATCCGAACTTACTGTTGGCTAGATGTGGAACCCAATGGATCACACACAAAGGAAATTGATCATGGGTTTAATTTGATTAAACTATGTTTGCAAGTTGAACATGCTAGCACATGTTGCAAACCCTAGCATCTAGATTCGAATCGGATTCGAATCGGATTCGAATCGGGTTCCGATTTAGGCTAATTTAGAACCAATTTGAGCCAAATTGGATTTGGTATTGAAATGAGTTCAAAGTATTCTGATTGGGCTTACTGTTGTGTGCCAAAAACCAGGAAACCACATGCCTAAGAGTCTCTCTCTTGACATGTGGATTTAAATCCATGCGCATGTGCCACATGGCGCATAGAGGGAGTTGGCGCCCCTTAACTTGGTCTTATCTATATTCTCCATGGCTTTTATTCTATAAAAGGTTTTTAGAAATCTTAAGAGGCACTTAAGAGTCCTTCTGAGTATTAAACTCTTCGTAAACAAATTAGGAGAAGAGATAATGGATTTAAATCCATGCGCATATGCCACATGGCGCATGGATAGAGTTGGCGCCCCCCTTAACTTGGTCTTATCCATTTTTTTCTTCCATGTTTTTTTATTCTACGAGGCTTTCAGATCTCTTAGAAGGTGCCTAAGAGTCCTTCTATATCTGAAACACTCCGTAGAATATTTGTGGAAAGAGATAAAGATGAAATCCCATGCGCCACCCCTTGGAAGCGCCCCTTGGACCAAATCAAATGGAGAGATAGTCTTTTGAATTGTTCCACGCCCCTTATCTCTTATGCCCACCCTAATGTTGGCACCCTCTATCTTGGCCATTGGATGGGCTTCCTTCTAGATCCAAATGCATGGGTTGATGGTGCCAATAAGAGAAGCATTGCGACTTCTCATGTGAACATCGTAAGTTGAGTTTGGAGAATCCTTCTGAAAAAAGGCACCTCTTCAACCCAACTTTGATGTCCACATGGCTTTTTCTCATCAAATGGGGTATGAGAAATTGAGAGGAGGCATGAGATGAGGTGTGAGTGGGCGTGAGATGCTTGGTTTGCATCCCTACATGCAATATAAATAGGGGTGCACGCCGAGGAGTCATCGCTCATTCCAAACTCTTCCTTCTTTCTTACAATAGGCTCTTCTTGTCCAATTTTCTTTATTCTTCTTCTCTAGCCTAGACAAGGTCCTGATAAAGGACAAGAAGTCTTCCAAAAGGCTTAGAGAATTAGAATAAAAATTAAGGTGACAAGGAGCAAGAAAGGAAGGCAAGAAAAGGTCCAATGTGTGACAGCAAAGCCAAGAAAGAAGATTCTGCCCAAATTGCATTTAAATTCTGATAAATTAGAATTTAATTGTTGAGAATATTTAAATAGGTGCTAGTGGGTTGATCAAGTCTCCTTGTGGATCAACGTTGGAGGGTGAACATGTGGGAACCTGGTGGAAACCCTGACGGACTGCTGTCGGTGATCGAGCACAAATTAGGGTCTAGCGATAAGAGGTATGTTTCTATACCTTATATTATGATATTAATGTATATTATATGTTTTAAATTTTGATAAGATGATCTTGGAGTTAGGTTTTGATTTTATGATTTCATAATAATTATTTTGAAATCCGTGCTTCCGCCTTGACACCAAAACCTACACCTTTCTTCTCTTTTAGCAAGAATTGGGTGCCAAATCCTAGAGGGGCCCACTTCTTCTTATGTGGCATGGTGTGGAGGAGAGAGAGGTGGGACTACACCCCCTCTTATTTGGCTAGAAATCCCTTTGTGGGGTGCCAATTCAGAGAGGTGGGACTACTCTCCCTCTTATTTGGCTAGAAATCCCTTTGTGGGGCGCCAAGAATTGGCACCCCAACTACCTGACATTTTAGATGGGTGCCTCTTGTTCTTGGTGCCCAAACTACCTGACATATTTTAGATGGGTGCCTCTTGTGCATGCTTAAAGGTGCTGATCATATACTATTTATATCTGATTTTAATTAGAATAAATCAGATTAAAAAGGTAGAGAATTCTTATGAGATAAGGATCTACATTTTTAAGATAAATGGGTTCCTATTTTATGTCAGGATAGTGCCTATATAAAGGGTATGTCTTTAGAGTTTCTAGCTAATTGATTTTTGATAAAAAAATCTCTCTCTCTCTCTCCCTTTTTTATGCCTCCTCTCCTCCCTCTCTTCTTCCACATCCAAGAGTTGGGCATCCCCCTTTTCCACACGCCAAGAGGTGCTGCTTTGTCTTCAAGAGTGAAGATCGAGGAGAAGAAGAAGAAGGCTGCTGATCAAGGAGTTGATCCCGCAATCCAAAATAAGGTGTTGATCAAAGTGCTCAAGGCTAAGATTCTTCTTGGGAAGAAGAATCTTCTACAAAGAAAAATTAGTTCGAGATCGATCTCGATGGATATCCGTAGAGGTCGGACGTGTGTGCGGCTCAAGCATCTACAAATCTGTGATCATCAGAAGCGGTGGATATCTATCCATGCCAAGATAATGAGATCTAATCTCATATTTATTTCTAAATTATAGATTGTATATATGTTTTTTCTCCTAGGCTTGGGTAGGATTTGATTTGATCTTTTGCATGTGGGGTTAAAAGATTTAACCCATTTTATTTTTCAATACATTTTTCAAAAGTTTTGAAATCTACACATGTTGAATACCCGATTTTCTAACAAGTTCATGATGAACTACCCATATGAATCAGGAAGAGACTGAATGATCAGATCCACCTATAATTCTTTGTCCATATTCATATCGAGCTTTTGAAGCTCCTCTATATCTTTGATCATTGTCAGATAATGATCGTTGATAGACTGCCCATCATGCATCTTCATTCTGAAAAGTCTCCAAGAGATCTCAAGCGAGCTGTGCGACTTTGCTCACCATACAACTCTTGCAGGTGAATCAGTATCTTTCTGACAGTCCTCATATCTTTATATTGTTGCTGAAGATCATTGGACATGGATGTTAAGATGTAGCACTTTGCCTTGTTATCTTCGTCCATCCATTTCTCAAGTGTAGCTCGTTGATCAGTGGATAGATGAGCGGGTAACAGAGGTGCTTTCTGGTCTAGGACATGGGTTAGCTTTTTGGAATTGAGAATGATTCTCAGATTTTAGAGCTAGTCTTTATAATTGATGTTGGTCAATCTATTGGTATCTAGGATAAGGGCTAAAGGGTTGGAACTTGATATAATTATCTATAGAGAGAACAGTTTCTAGTTAGATGTTTGTACTTATAAGATTATTTATTCTAGAAATTTTAAAAATAAATGCGATCAATTTCAAGTGAGTACTGTAGTCTCATTAATCTATACACACCTCACCTAACAGATATTAGTGAGTATAGACCAATGAGTAGACAACACTTTGTCTATTGCTTCACTAAGCAAGATGCAGTGGGCTTGGTCTCTAAATCCTGTGGCCTCACCTCACAATTATTAACATATTTTTTAGTTAAGTCAGACCCATCATTCATCGATGGGTGTAAAGCCATCATTGGGAACCTCATCTAATAAATATTGGGCACAACCCCATCTCTACCCCAGGACATCAAATATCAATAAAGTGGTTGTACCTTCCCGATACAATCGAACCACTGTAACCAGTCGAGAACAATCAACGTCGAGAAGACATCCGCATCTCTACAATGATGAAAGACCTCTAGACTTAATATTTAGTGAGGAGATTTAGATTTAGATCTCTTCTAAATCAGTAGATCCATCCGATTGATTAAATTAGGTCAGCACATCAATATGTCTAACCATCCTAGTTGGTATGGGTGAACTCGAGTCAACAAGTAACCTAACACGAAACTGAATCTCCCAAGATGGCAAGATAAGTTAAGATGCATGGGGGTCCCCCCATTGCTTTTCTTAGACACGAATCAAAATTGGCTAGGTCAGACAATAGGACCAATTAAATAACCACCATCTAAATACTTGCCTTAGATACTAAATTGGTTGTTGAAATGGATCCGAACCACTGAGCCAAATTTGAACTTGAGTCAATCAACTCACATTAAAATGTGAATCGATGCAACCAACTACAACTAAATTTGACTTTGAGCCCCTTTGATCTAATCCTAATCAGCCATCGATTAGGTTCAATCAACTGCTCAAAATCAAAAATAGGTTCTAGCCTGATTTAATCAATTAGACCCTAATTGTAGTTTGATTACTAGATCTAATTAGTTCAACACATACCCATATGCAACAAAATAATTTTAGATCAAAAATAATTTGTAGATTATATTTCATTGCATACATTAGTGGCTTATGATCTTGAAACTATTTCAGATCTAAACCTAATGTCATATATCAAATATATGTAGTTTCAGATCTAAATTAAATATGCATCAAATGTTGAGAATTATGTCTTAAAACTAATTATGTCACAATTAAGTTCCTCTTTGTATATGAATTATTGATTATTAAATAAAAATTATTCTGGTATTTTTCATCAGAAAGTAACATCTTTCGTGAACTCTTATGCTATGATGAAGTCCTTAGAACCATGCTAGTGTATGAAAGAGAGAATTTATCATATAGTTCTTGTACATGTTGATGACGTTTATCGAGTGGAGGTCATTGTATGCTATATGGATTGATTGTCCTCTTAACCAAAGAGTATGGTGATATTAGTATGGCATATAGATGAGATGTAGGAGTACATCGTCACTGAACAAGTGACTCACCTACTGAGCATTCTACTGTCAAGAGCTGCTCGTGAAATATATGGGTATAAGTATCCTTCAGACCTGAGATCACTATAGTAACTTGTAAGCAACTCACTGTGTTTTGGTGTCGGACTATCTGGATTTCTAATACAGTGATGGAAGGCTATTGGGTACAGTCAAGTACTTGCGAAGTCTATGTGTGGATCAAAATGGGATTGACTTCTCCGAATTATTAGAGTTGATGTATTGCTGTATTTCAATTTAGCAAAGTCTTGGCCAGGATAATCTATGAGATGGATTTGAAAGGTTGAAATACAATGTGGATGAAGCAATGTCGATCGACAATTAACCTGAGACCATCCTAAAGCATTCAGGGTCGAAAGGATGAATGTGCAGTAACCATATGTCTGGGATTTGAAATATTTCTTTGCAATAATTCGACCTATTTGGACATTAAAAATCATTGCTAGATGGTATCTCGATTAGTGTAGAAATTGATTCCTATGCTACCGGCTTAATGTTTGACCCTATGGAGTCACGCACACAAGTCAGACAAAGTAGAAAGAAATTGATCTATATTTATATGTTCAATTTTAAAGTACTTGACTTGATTGAACATATAAGTTAACTTGATTGCGAATTAAGTTATGGGTCATATGAGATTGAAAAGTTGACTATATCTAGCTAGCACTACATATGAGGTTCAGGTTCGATCCCAGTGATGAACAATTTCTGATCTATGATCCATGGAGCATATAAAAGATTAGATTTAAGTATTAATTAATTTTAGATTATATCTAAATTAATTAGGCTTAATTGGGTCCAAAAAAATCTAAGTCACACTTGGTACAAAAGTCCTAAAGAGTTTGGGATTGACAGTCTTTCGAAATTATTTCGAACTAGCTTCGAATTGGATTCGTATCGGATCCATTTTGGATGAGATATGAGAAATCCTACTTATACTAGGATTCTCCTCTCATGTGGCTGACCAACACCTGGAATGGTTCTAGTTTGGGGCATCCCATGTGGGTGAGGGAGTGGATGCAAAGTGGTTATCATAAGTGATGGCAATTCTATCTCATGTAGGAATCCTTCTTTTATGAGTATTGGACTGATTCAAATCAAATTTAAGTTAGAACTCCTATACTTATTGGGTTATGAGATTCATCTATAAATAGAGAGGATCTTTTCCTATGAATGCACAGAAAATACTAAATAAATTAGATTAAGAGAAGAGAGAAAGAGAGAGAGGCGTGAGAAGAGAGAAGCTCTTCTTCTTCTCCTTAGCCTCTCCCCTTTGGTGCCGCCCCTTCTCCGTTGGGCATGGGCCCTCCTTGGGCATCCCACTTGCTGGTGTGAGGTGTCACACCAGCCCATCTCCTCCCTCATTTGATTAGGTTGCAAAGATTGGAGTTCATCCTACTTTCCTGCGGTGTCTGACGTGCATGCGAAGTAGAGGATTTGCATATCCAGACCTTCGTAAAGGTTTATATCAGATTATTTGAGATTTGATCTCTGGTTTTACTACTAATCGGTAAGGATTTGATCCTTATTCATATAGATTAATAAAAAAAATTTTAGATGCAATCTGGGCTATCTGAAGAGAAATAGTTTTTCCTTCCTTTATCACGTATACATTAAATTTCAGATCTAAAACTAAATTATATATATCAAATATATATAAAATTAGATCTAAAATAATGATTAAAATATTTTGAAAATATCTTTTTAAAAAATCAATTCACATCAAACTAGGACAACCTTTACAATATAGGGGATAAACCCTATATCAGGACAATTTTATATCAGTTTGATATGAACTTTTAATCATTTCAATTTTAGATCTAAACTAAAATTAAACATATCACATATGCTAATTTTTAGATTTAAAAATTTAATTTAATTATCTTAAAAATAATTTTTAAAATCGATCAATCTTATGCTAGAACAACCTTTACAATATAAGGGATAAATCATATACCAGGACAACCTTATATCAACACATGATCAATTTTAAATCTTTAAAACTTTCAGATTTAATAGAAAAATCAGATCATATATGTTTTCAAAAATCAGTGGCTTTGATACCACTATTAGAAAATCAGATAGGCCACATGTGTATATTTCAAAATATTTTTGAACGTAGCAGAAAAGCAAATGAGTTAAACCCTTTAACCCCACATGCATAAGATCAAATCTAATCCAACCCCAAGCCCAAGAGAAGACAAACATATAATCTGAAATTTAGAGACAAGTATGATATCGGATCTCAATACCTTGGTGCAGATAGATATTCACCGCTATCGATGATGACGGATTCGTAGATTCTCGAGCTGCACATATGTCCGATCTCTACAGGTATCCATCAGGATCAATCTCTAACTGATCTCCCCGTTGTTAATTCTTCTTCTTCAAGTAGAATCTGAGCCTTAGAATTTAGATCAATACCTTAATTTGGACTGTGGGATCAACTCCTTGATCTGTAGCCTTCTTCTTCTTCTCCTCGTTCTTCGCTCTTGAAGAAAAATCTCCTCAGAGTCTTGGCGTGTGGAAAGTGGGATGCCCAACCCTTGAGTGTGGAAGGGAAGAGAGGAAGGAGAGGAGGCATAGAGAAGGAAGAGGGAGAGGTTTGTTTCTCATAAAATTTTATCACCTAGAAACCCTAGAGACATTCTCCTTATGTAGACACTATCCTTCATAATAGGAATCCAATTACCTTGAAAAGGTAGATCTTTATCTCATAAGATCCTCTACCTTTTTAATCTGATTTATTTTTAATAAAATCAGATATAATTGGTAAATGATCAATCCCTTTAGGTAGGTACAAGGGGTGCCCTATCTCTATAGGGCAGGTAGTTTGGGGCGCCAACACTTGGTGCCCCTTAAGGGGTTTCTTGCCAAATAAGAGGGAGCGTGGCCCCACTCTCTCTCCTCCATGCCAAACCTCAAGAAGGAGGTGAGCCCCACTTGCCAAATCCAGGGGGTTGGCGCCCCTTAGTCTTGCTAAAAAGAGAAGATTGCACTTCCCATCTTTTCATCTATTCCACATGCACACTTAGAGATAATTAGAAGATAAAGAAGAGATAATGTTAGGATAATTATGTCAACTAATTGACTTAATTAATTTTTTTTGGACTCACAATTAAGAGATCAATTAAATCCAAATGAATTTAGGTTAGGTTCAAGGCTATTGACTTGATCAAATCGAAGTCTCGAGAAGAATTTGATTTAATGATGTGCCAGCATGGTTCTCATAAACCTAATAGGATTTCAATAAATCCTAACCTAATTAAAACTTCATAAGCTCAATTGGCAAATTCAAGATTAGATCTATTAATGTGTAATCCCATAGGTTCTATTATATTTGGTAGTGAGATATATTGTGATCTCCATCATAATATCATCAAAACTCTTTTCGATGGATTGAAATATTTCGAATTCTACCCTTCGAGAGTCATCGATCATCAAAATGACGCTCGATGAGTCACACAATCCATTAGTGACACCTAGCAGTATGTAGTGACAACCTAGTAAAATAAAAGAATGACCCCTAGGGGCAGTTATTGTATGATTCAGTCCTTCTATCGTGAATCCTGACTTGATGGAGAATATGGAGAACTCGTCATACCTCATCGTCAGTCATATGCTAGATTGGCTCGACTCAAGTTCATTTGTGAATTTCGTAAATTTTTTTTTCTAGTATTCAAACTTGCTTTGGCTAAAGACTTTCTGAACTTAGTCTTATAAATCGCATAGGACTTCTTATTTTCTATCAAGATCGATAGATTCCATCTAGGTGCATCCTACTCCAAATAGTGAACCTAAACCTACTGAAGCCAACATACACAGCAAGGACTCGAAGGGCTAGAGACCAAGGGAACGTACAATCAAATCCAGTAGCCTCGCTATAAATAGCTAAGGCACCGCAGGTCAAAGGACTACTCACACTATTGCAGCATCGAGAAGGCCACTGATGAGTGAGTAGACATCCATGTGGTTCTCGTATTGGTCATGCTCAATGCTTGTTGTTCTCTAACAACCATCCATACCTTCACTCAAGTGTCTCTACATCATAGATCTGAGACTCATCTGCCCACAAAGGAGGTGAACCGTGCACCGATCTCAAATAAATTTATCACCATCCTCTGTGATGATCTTTTGATCGAGAGTATTTAAAAATTAACCACTAATTAATATATGTCTTAAATTTCTAACTCTTTAAGAATATACAAAAATTATCTTTGTTAATTTTTAGGACAAATCATGGACACATAAACATGATTGGAATGAAAAAAAAATTTATTGATAATAAAAAAATTACAAGTAAAATTTAGGCTCTGGAATTACATAATGTGTTTGCCAACAATTGACTTCTAGGGCATAAATCTATCAAATATCTCATTGGCCCTTTCTCTTTATCTCATAAAAGGCAGTTTAGCTATTTTTTCTTGAAGACAGAACTCATAAACCGGATAAGACTCGAAAGTCAATGGCCCGAGAAGATCATCTTTCTCTAGTTTGTTGAGTCTATCCTCTTCTATATGGCCTAACCTAAGGTGCCACAGATACTTTTGGCTAATCCTATCTCTAAGTCTCTTAGACCCTATGGCATTCATACTTTGCTCGTTGATATTGATACTCACATCACATGCAAATAATAAAGACCATCAATCAAGAAAGCACGTGTAACAATTTTTTCAAAATAAATTGAACACATATCTTTATTGAATTAAAAATTATAGTTGCTAGATGTCAATCTTGTCTTATAGATTTGATTGAATTAAAAAGTTTAATTTGATCATCAATTAGAAAGGTTTCTAATTGCTGAAATCGGGTTAGCTTGATTGAACCTAAATTGGTTAGATTAAATTCTAATCAAATTAGGTCAACTTACATTGAACCCAATAAGTCATACACAAAGAGAATTTATCAAAGATTTAATTGGATTAGATCATGTTTGTAAGATGAACATGCTAGCACATGTTGCAAACCCTAACTCCTAGTTTCTTATCAGATTAAAAATTGGTTCCTATTTGGGCTAATTAAATCCAATCAAGCTCAAATAAATTTTAATTTTAAATTGGATTGACTCTTGGCTGGTTGAGCCATGTGTTGGGTGCCACCTATTAGGTTTCCACACCCCAAATAATTTTTTTTGAAGCATGGAGTTTGTTTTGTGCGCAGAAAAATTATTGGCATCTCTTGGGATGGGACACCCCCTTTTTCATCCTTATCCATTCCATTTCATGCTAATTTTGGTTGGGCATGTACATATGGTCAGCCACCAGATAGTTTAGAAGTTGGATATGAGTTTGATCAAGTTGAACTTGATCTTATCTCAAACCCTAGCTGCCCCTTCAAACCTTGGTGCCACTTGGACTAAGAGTCCAAGTGGTTAAGGTATCTTAAATCTCTTCACACCACTTATTCCTCCATGCCAATTCTGATATAATGCCTCAATTGTTGGTCATTGGATGGCCATTGATTGGTGATCAAAGGGTTGGAATTAATGGTGCCCCACGAGAAGCCTCACGATCTTTCAAAAATCATCGAAAAAATTTTCTAGAAAGAGTCCTTTTGCATGAAGCATCTCTTCACTTACTTTCTTGATGATTGCCAAGTGTCCAGGACTTGCTGGTGAGCATGAGATATGATGGGAAGGCATGAGAATTTATGTTGAGGCATGAGATAATTGTCGGATGAGGCACGAGTGGATTTGGTTGGCATCCGATCTCCAAATATAAATAGGGGACGCATGCCGGGGTATTTCATTCATCTGAGAGTTCCAAATCTCTTCATTCTTACATAAGTCTCTTATGTTATCCAATTAGTCTCTTTCTTTTTTTATTAGAATAAGTCCAAAATAATAAAGATAATTCTAATTTTAGGACAAGGTCCTAGGAAGAGAATTAAAGAAAGCAATGAGATAAGAAAGGTAGAGAAAGGAAAGGCTAGGAGAGAAAGGAAGGAAGCCCTAAGATTCTGCTGCCCAGAGGAGTTCTTAGAGAAAGAATTTAGAGGAAAGAAACCTATCTAAGGAGAGACAGAGTCTTGATCATGATCCTATGTGGATCATCATTGGAGGGCGAACAATTGAGTGCCTGGTGAAAGTTCTATCAGAATTTGGATAGAGCGCTGTAGGTATTCTTCTACACCTATTATGTTATGCGAATATATTATATGATTGTTAATCATTAAGGAGGTCTTGGATTAGGGTTAGATGATCAAGATTTTTTAGCTAAAAATTTTAAAATCCATGCTTTCACTGTACTATCATAACCCTACACTTCATGCCAAGAATCAAGACCCCAAGGGACCCCACATTGAGAAGAGGAAGATGCCCAAAAATCAGCACCCCCCTCTTTTAGTTTTGTCACACAAAACCAACCTTTCTCATGATATTTTTTGCTCTATGTTTGTCACACAAAAAATAAGATCCATCCCTAGTGGAAATAGGTCCTTTTTTTAAGTAGATGTGGTGCCCAAATCTGATTAGAAGTCCTAACTAATTTAGGACACAAAACCTTATCCAAAGAAGGAAGTGTAAGAGAGAAAGGAGAGTGCCCAAATTCTTTCACGTGAACACCTTCACATGCACACACACTTGGGTAGAAATTTTTAGCACTTCCTCTCCTCTTTTGGTAAGCTCCCATGAGAAGGAGTCCCAGGTAATTGGGACTCTAAGTATCTTATCCAATTTGGGTCCAATCTGAGTCCAATTCGAACATGATTCGAACCGAATTTGAACCAAACTTGAAGAGACTGTCAATTCTAATCTAATTAGAATTTTGATTCAAATCTAATTTAAATTTTTAATCTAATTAAGCCTTAATTAAATCAGATCTAATCTTAAATTAATTAGGACATAAATTCAATCTCTCATGAATTCTTTGGATCATTGATCAGATCATTATCATCCCTGAAATTAAACCTGAACCTCATGTTCAACTTAGAAGTATGTGACTTGATTGAACACATAGACATGGGTCAAATTTTTTTTTACTTTGCCTGACTTTGTGCATGACTCCATAGGTTCGAACATTAAGCCGGTAGCATAGAAAAATATTTTTTATATTAATTGAAGTTACCATCTAGCAATGGTTCCTGATGTTTGGATAGGTTGAATATTTGCAAGGTAACATTCAAGAACCTAAGAATATGGTTACCGCATAATTCATCTCTTTGATCTTGAATGCTCAGGATGACTCAGGGTTTAACTATCAACTCTGCATTAGTCATCCATATTGTATTTCAATCCTTTTCAAATCCTGTGACATATCACATGGATTGCTCCGATCGAGGTCTTACTCAATTGAAATATAGTGATGCATCAACTCCTAAAATGTGGAGGGGTCAATCCTATTTTCATTTACACACCAACTACCAAAAGTACTTGACTGGATCTAAAAACCTTCCATTACTAAATTAAAAATTCAGATAGTCTGACACCAAAGCACAGTGAGTTGCTTGTAAATCACCATGATGATCTCAGTGTTGGAAAATATGTCCCAAAAAATAATCATCAATCTGTTAGCGATTAAGCAACCTTGTATTGTAATTGATTTGTTAATAAATAAAATATATTTTTGATATTTTCATTACAAGTTTTCATCTTCTAATGAACTCCATTGTTGTGATGAAGTCCTTAGGACTATTTAGGTTCGATAAAGAGAGAATTTATCGATTAATCCTTAAAACTGTTCACGATCAAATGATAGGCTGTTAATAAGGATGACAGCTTCTATCGAGCATAGATCGCTGTAGGCCATATGGATTGGTTGTCCTCTTAACCAAGGAGTGTGGAGACACTGATATGGCATACAGGTGAGATGTAAGGGTACATTATCATTGAAAATGACCAACTTCAGAGCATTCTGCTATCAAGAATGTCTCTGATGGGATATAGGTATAAGTGTCCCTTAGACCTGAGATCGCCTCAGTGACTTACAAGCAACTCACTGTGCCTTGGTACTGAACTAACTGAATTTCTAATTCAGTGATGGAAGACTTCTAGGCACAGTCAAGTACTTGCGAAGTCGGAGTGTGATCAAGATGGGATTGACCACTCCAAGAGTTGGAGAAGAATGAGTCATTGTATTTCAATTTAGCAAAACCTTGGCCAGGGTAATCCATCAGATGGATTTGATATTTTGAAATACAATGTGGACAATCTGATCAGAGTTGACAGTTAAACTCTGAGATATTCTATGAGTATTTTGATCAAGGAGATAAATTATATGAAAACTATATCTGCATGGGTTCTAAGGATGTTGTTCTACACATTCGACCTATCCAGCCGTCGGGCACCATTGCTAGATGGTCACTTTAATTGGTACAAAAATTTATTTTTGTACTACCGACTTTGGTTCGGACCTATAAGGTCACAGACATTAGAGTTTATGATTCGATCGGATGGTTGATCAATGATTAAGAATCATTCTAGGGTTAAACGATCAATATGATTGACATTTAACCTAATGCAAGTGTTGCAGGAGGATCGATTAGCAATTCGATTACTAATTAGCTTAATTTGATTAAGCCAATGGACTGAGATTAAGTCTAATTGAATATAATTTAATTGAATTTAGTTTGGGCTTGATTGGATCAAGTCCAATTAGTTTATTGGATAAGCCAAGTGCAAGAAAAAACTAGTCCTAGTTCAATTAGGACTTGGGTCAACCTAATTTTTAATTCGATTAAAAAATTAAATCAGATTTAAATTTTATTTAATATAATTAAATTAGGTTCTTAATTAGATTAAGATCTATTTTAATTAAGTTGATTTGGTTTTGGTTTGATTTGGTTTGAGAAACTAAATTTGAACAAGTCATATATTGAATCCTAGTAAGACTAGGATTCCACCTTGCGCCACCTTAGCCCCCCATGCCCACTCTCTTTTATTTTGTATGATAAAACCTTCTCTCCCAGGTCTTCATGCATGCCCAAAACTTTTCACTCATTCTCTCTTACATGCAATGTAGTTGTGGACCAAGTCAAAGTAAGAATTAGTTTGGATTTTAAATTCTATGAGATAGAATTTTAGGAAACCAAAACTCTTTCCTTATGGTACTGATTTTATTTAGATTTTTTCTGAGATTTTTATGAGTTTTATGGCACATATTGTGCACCATTTATTGATAGTCCATGGTAGAAAAAGAAGGAGGGGACACCCAAGAGTTTGGCACCCCTTGTCTTGCCCTGTTTGGATTTTCTTTGACCAAATATTTGACCTAGACAAGGATTCTTCATATCTCATTATTTAAGATGAATTTCTTTTTAAAATTTTTATGAATTATAAAGTATTGAGATGCCTTTGGGGCATATGAAAATCAGGGAGAAAGAGTATTGGGGTATGGAGATATAATAGATACAAAACTAAGTGTCTGGGTTAGAGCAAAGAGAAGAAGAAGAGGGTCTTCTTCTAGGGTTGCTGAGTTCACCTCTTCACTTTCTCCATCTATGAGTTTTCTGAGAGTGTATCACATCTAAAACTCTTTCTCCTACTTCTCATATTTGGAAGAGTCCAAATCAAGAAGAACGAGGTATCTGATCGACCATCGAACAAGGATCAACACAGTACTAGCATATTATGCTGATATCCTAGACCAGAAATTCTGATCGGGATTCATGGGCTCGTGTGGATGACTCCTAGAGGCCGGACGCATGTGCGGCTTGCAACATCATCCTCAATCTCAGATTAGCAAAGTTAGAACATCTAACTTGCAAGGTAATAGATCTGATCTATTATATTTTACATACATTAGATGTAGCATAGAAACATGTTGATATGATCAACATGTAGTTCTTGCTCTTTATATTTTAATTTTTAATTTAATATCATGTAATAATCAAGTAATAAGATCTTAGATCTTAGGATTCTCTAATTTTATAAGATAAATTTTGATTTATTTTAGTCTTCCGCTGTCTGATCTTGAAAAAGTTTTAAGATCTAACCCTGAAACCCTAGATCTGGTTCCTTTAATTGGTATCAGAGCCTAGGTTATTTATTACATGATTATTTATACATATTTAGATTACTTCTTAGATTAGATCTCATTTATAATCTGATTGTTAAATCTAAAATTAAAATTTTTAGATCAATCACGAACTGTAGGTTGTCCTACTGTAAAGTTTACCCCTTATAGTGCAAAGGTTGTTCTAGTTCGTGTAGATTTATCTTTAATCATAAATTTGATAGATGTGATCTAGATTAAATTTATGATTTATTATATTTAAAGATATTTAAATCTAAAATAAAATTTCTTTGTTAATAATTCTTGTGCAAAGAACCATCATATATTTGTCTGAGAAATTTGCGTAGTTTAAATTTGAAATTGTTTCAATTACATGAACCTGTTTAGATTAGATCTAAAGTAGTTTCATACTTATTTTACTTGCATTTTGATTATGAATCAAACATGCAACATGGTTGGTAGAACCATAATATAAAAATATTTTACAAATATAAAAATTATTTTTAAAAAGCCGAACCCCAACCCTCAACCCAAAACTTAATTGAGAATTAAGAAGTTGTTTGATTAGGTTCTAAGATTGTGAATTGAAGAACCTAAGACACAAACCATAACACATTGGGTTAATAGGTTAGTGGAAATTAGGTCCATTAATTGGGTTAGACCTAAGGTTAGATTAAAGATGGACTTAATTAAAGAATTGACTAAATCTAGTCAATTGTTGTCTTAGATTAGATCAAAGATTCTCTAGATCAATTACAATAGTTGTAGTTGGTCAAGTCCATGTCTTCAACGAGAACCAAATGGACTTGATTCTTGGCTAAGCGGTCTAGCATGAACTGTTAGGTTGATCTAATCGAAACTAATTAAATCAGTCTAAGGTAAACCAGATCGATGGTTTTTAATTGGTAGCCCGCTTACCTGGCCACTTCTGATGGTGTCTAAGGCAAGCTTTGGCAGACCCTCCCACCGATCGAACTTACCTGGCCTCTTGATAAAATTATATTTTGATCAGATCACTTGACTATTCGAGCTGACCCATGTTAGCTAGGTAAATCAGTGTGACTGATTTAGGTGCTCCTAGACCAGCCCTTTTAATGGTCTCCCTTAAACTGACTTGGTGAAGCCAGTGGGAGGATCATGATAAGCTGGTTCATCTGACCTCCTCCTCTAAATCAATTAAATCTTCTAAAATTATTAGGTCTTTGAAATAAAATAGTTATGGTGATAACTAGATCATAGCCTCCCATTAAGTAGATGATAATGGGTCCATCAGTTGGATAATCATTGGAGGTCCAAAGGTCTGGTGCTTATCGGTTGATGGAATTGTCATTCATAATATGATTTCTTGACTGTATCTTTCTAAATAGTGGTTAGGTTAGCCAACCAAAGTTAGGCCTAATCATTCATTGGCTAGATGGGCCAAGTATGATCATGTTAATGGTTGGATCTAACCAGACCTTTTCAGTGGAGGCCAAAGCCTACTGATTAGGGACTGGGGCAAAATTAAAATTACTAAAAATTATTAAGAGAAATAATTGGTTATGAACCTACCCTTAGATGTACATGGATTGATCAACCAAAGTTGGACTTGTGTACAGTCTAAGTGGATTCTAGTACCCATAAAGAAATTAGGGTAATTCCTCGAATTGGAGGTAGAGGCTACCAATTAGAATAAAATAGTCGGAGAAACCTTTTGATTGAAGTTCAAATCTTTAGGTTTAATGAATCAATTACTAATTAGGTTATGATTTTCTTTGGTACAGATATGGCCACTTTTCTATCACTCCGATCATTATTAGATAATGATAATTTGGTGGGATCCAACTTTGGTAGCTGGTACCGAAAGTTGAAGATAGTTCTGGAGCATGAACGGATCCTATATGTGATAACAGATCCTGCATCTGAGGAGCCAGCTGCCAATGCATGTGGAATAGTCAGAGATACTTATCAGAAGTGGCTCAGTGATCGAACCAAGGTGTGCTATATCATGCTGGCTGGCATGAGCAACGAGTTCAGTCACAGATTTGAGACAGCTCAGTCAAAGGACATGCTTCAAGTGTTGGAGGATGCCTTTGGCACCCCCGATGACGTGGAGAGACACAAGACTAGTTGTACCATCTTCAACGCCAAAATGCGGGATGGTGCCTCTATCACTGATCATGTATTGTACATGATCGAGCTGATGGATTGTTTGAGCAAGCTTGGCATTCCCTTGCATGAGCAGCTTGGGAAAGATGCAATACTGAACTTGCTGTCCAAGTCTTATCTCCCATTCCTCACTCATTATAGAATGACAAAGCCTGAAGTAAACTACCATGGGTTACTGGGTTGCTTCAGAACTTTGAGAAGGATCATCCACTCCATAAGGAGTCGATGAACTTAGTGGGAGGTTCATCTTCTGATTCTCGACCCTTTGAGAAAGGGAAGAAGAACAAGAAGAAGAAAGTGAAGAAGGTGCAAGCTCAGGCTGGGACATCAGTGCAGGGCCAGACCAGAAAGATCAAGCTTGATAAGAGTCAAGCTGAGTGCTTCTTTTGCAAGAAGTGGGATCACTGGAAGAGGAACTGTCCTCAGTACATTGCCTCCCTGGATCAGAATAGGTAGAGAAAGAAGCAAGCTATTGCTGGACAAGATATTTATATGATAACTCTTTAAAATTTCTCTATTTGTAATATAACTGACTGGGTATTGGATACCGGTAGCCCTTACCATATTTGTAATTCATTGCAGGGTTACAGGTCAATAGGAGATTCGAGCAAGGCGAGAGGTTCCTAAATGTTGGAGATGGAAGACCCATTCCAGTTCTAGCATTAGAAATCTTGAAACTTGTATTTGAGTCCCATACCGTTGTTCTCAATGATTGTCATTTCTATCTCAATTTCTTTTTAAATGTTATTTTTGTAGGTCTTCTGGCCAAAAATGATAATGAAATTTTAATAAAGAAATAAGTTTGTAATATCATTATGAATGGTGTTACTATTTTTTATGGACATTTGAACAATGGTGTGTATATATTATCACAACCTGTTAACGTAGTCTATTCTACTGGAAAGCACCCTAGATTAGATAGTGTATCAGATATCTACTTATGGCACTGTAAGCTAGGTCATATAAACAAGAATAGGATAAACAGGTTGACTCAAGAGGAAATTCTCAAAGTCAATGATTGTGAATCACTTCCAACCTGTGAGTCCTGTCTTCTTGGCAAAATAACCAAGTCATCTTTTACTGAAAAAGGTGAGAGAGCTACTGAGTTCTTGGGGCTAGTACATATTGAAAAATATGTCCCAAAAGCCAATCGTCAAGCTGTTGACGGTTGAGCAACCAAGTATTGTAATTGATTTGTTAATAAATAAAATATATTTTTGGTATTTTCATCATAAGTTTTCATCTTCTAACGAACTCCATTGTTATGATGAAGTCTTTAAGACTATTTAAGTTCGATAAAGAGAGAATTTATTGATTAATCCTTAAAATTATTCACAATCAAATGATAGGCTGTTAATAAGGATGGCAACTTCTATCGAGCATAGGTCGCTGTAGGGCATATGGGTTGGTTATCCTCTTAACCAAAAAGTATGGAGATACTGGTATGATATACAGGTGAGATGTAAGGGTACATCATCATTGAACATGACCAACTCTAAAGCATTCTGCTATCGAGAATGTCTCTGATGGGATATAGGTATAAGTGTCCCTTAGACCTGGAGATCGCCTCAGTGACTTGCAAGCAACTCACTGTGCTTTGGTACTGGACTAACTAAATTCTAATTCAGTGATAGAAGACTTTTGAGCATAGTCAAGTACTTGCGAAGTCAGAGTGTGATCGAGATGGAATTGACCACTCCAAGAGTTGGAGAAGAATGAGTTACTGTATTTCAATTTAGCAAAATCTTGGCCAGGGTAATCCATCAAATGGATTTGATATTTCAAAATACAATGTGGACAATCTGATTAGAGTTGACAGTTGAACTCTGAGATATCCTATGATCATTTTGGTCAAGGGGATGAATTATATGAAAACTATATCTGCATGGGTTATAAGGATGTTGTTCTACACATTCGATCTATCCGACTATCGGGTACCATTATTAGATGGTCACTTCGATTGGTACAAAAATTTATTTATGTACTATCAGCTTAGGTTTGGACCTATGAGGTCACACACATTAGAGTTCACAATCCGATCGGATGGTTGATCAACGATTAAGAATCGTTCTAGGGTTAAACAATCAATACGGTTGACATTTAATCTAGTGCAAGTGTTGCAAGAGGATCGATTAGCAATTCGATTGCTAATTAACTTATTTGATTAAGCCAATGAATTGAGATTAAGTATAATTAAATATAATTTAATTAAATTTAGTTTGGACTTGATTGGATCAAGTTTAATTGATTTATTGGATAAGCCAAGTGCAAGGAAAAACTAGTCCTAGTTCAATTAGGACTTGGGTCAACCTAATTTTTAATTTAATTAAAAAATTAAAATAGATTTAAATTTAATTTAATCTAATTAAATTAGATTTTTAATTAGGTTAAGATATATTTTAATTATGTTGAACTAATTTTGGTTTGATTTGGTTTGAGAAACCAAATTAAAATAAGTCATAAGATAGAATCCTAGTAAGACTAGGATTCTACCTTGCGCCACATAAGCCCCCTACGCCCTCTCCCTTATTCCATACCAATTCTCTCTTATTTTGTGTGACAAAAATCCTCTCCCAGGTTTTCACCATGCCTAAAAGGTTTTCTCTCTTTTTTCTTACATGGAAGATGGTTGTGGATCAAATCAAAGTAGGAATAAGTTTGAATTTCAAATTCTATGAGATAGAGTTTTAGAAATCCAAAACTCTTTCCTTTTTTCATCAATTTTATCCAGATTTTTCTTAAGATTTTTATAAATTTTATGGTACTTGATAGGTGCCCTTTGCTATTGGTCCACACACAAAAAGAAGGAGGGGACGCCCAAGAGTCGGGCGCCCCTTATCTTGCCATGTTTGGATAAACGTTGACTAGGTATTTGACCTAGACAGGGACTCTATCATATCTCTCTATATAAAATGAATTTCTTTATGAAATTTTTATGAAAAATAGATCAAAGAGAGACCTTTTGGGTATCCAAAAATCAGAGAGAAAGAAGGTTAGAGCGTGGAGATATAATAGACACAAGATAGGGTGTCTAGGGATAGAAAAGAGAAGAAGAAGAGGGTCTTCTTCTAGGGTTGTTGTGTTCATCTCTTTCCTTCCTCCATCTTGAGTTTTCTCAGAGTGTCTCAGATTTGAAACTCCTCCTCCTAATTCTCATCTTTGAAAAAGTCCAAATCAAGAAGAAGGAGGCACCAGATCAACCATCGAAGAAGGATCAGCGCAGTACTAGCGTACTATGCTAATTTTCTAGAGCAGGACTTTTGATCGAGATTCGTGGGCTCATGTGGATGACTCCTCCAGGTCGGACACATGTGCAGCTCGCAACATCATCCTCAAGTCCAGATCAGTAAGGTTAGAACATCTAACTTGCAAGGTAATAGATCTGATCTATTGTTTATTACGTACATTAGATGTAGCATAGAAACATGTTGATATGATCAACATGTAGTTCATTCTCTATATATTTTAATTTTTGATTTAATATCATATAATAATCATGTAATAAGATCTTAGATCTAGAGATTCTCTAATTTTATAAAATAAATTTTTATTTATTTTAGTCTTCTGCTGCATGATCTTTAAAAAGTTTCAAGATCTAACCATAAAATCCTAGATCTGGTTCCTTCAAGTGGTATCAGAGCCAGGTTGTTTATTACATGATTATTTATACATACTTAGATTATTTATTAGATTATATCTAATTTATAATCTGATTATTAAATCTAAAATTAAAATTTTTAGATCAATCACGAACTGCAAGGTTGTTCTGCTGTAAGGTTTACCCCTTACAGTACAAAGGTTGTCCTAGTTCGTGTAGATCTATCTTTAATCATAAATTTATTAGATGTGATCTAGATTAAATTTATAATTTATTAAATTTAAAATATATTTAAATATAAAATAAATTATCTTTGTTAATATTACCTGCGCAAAGAACCATCATATTTTTGTCTGAAAAATTTGCACAGTTTAAAGTTAAAATTGTTTCAATTACATGAACCTGTTTAGATTCGATCTAAAGTAGTTTCATGTTTATTTTATTTACATTTTGATTATGAATCAAACATGCAACTTGGTTGGTGGAATCAAGTTGTAAAATTATTTTACAAATATAAAAATTATTTTCAAAAAGCCGAACCCCAACCCTCAGTCTAAAACTTAATTGAGAATTAAGAAGTTGTTTTGATTAGATTCTAGGATTGTGAATTGAAGAACCTAAGACCCAAACCATAACACATTGGGTTAATGGGTTAGTGGGAATTAGGTCTATTAATTGGGTTGGACCTAAGGTTAGATTAAAGATAAACTTAATTAGAGAATTGACTAAATCTAATCAATTGTTGTCTTAGATTAGGTCAAAGATTCTCTAGATCAATTATAATAGTTGTAGTTGGTCAAGTCCATGTCTTTAACTAGAACCAAATGGACTTGATTCTTGGCTAAGCGGTCCAGCATAAACTATTAGGTTGATCCAATCGAAACTAATTAAATCAGTTGGTGTCTAAGGTAAATCAGACCGGTGGTTTTTAATTGGGAGCCCGCTTATCTGGCCATTTCTGATGGTGTCTAAGGCAAGCTTTGGTAGACCCTCCCACCGATCGAACTTACCTGGCCTCTTGATAAAATTATATTTGGATTGGATCACTTGACTATTTGAGCTGACCCATGTCAGTTAGGTAAATCAGTGTGATTGATTTAGGTGCTCATAGACCAGCCCTTTTAATGGTCTCCCTTAAACTGACTTGGTGAAGCTAGTGGGAGGATCATGATAAGCTGGTTCATCTGATCTCATCCTCTAAATCAATTAAATCCTCTAAAATTATTAGGTCCTTAAAATGAAATAGTTATGGTGATAACTAGATCATAGCCTCCCATTAAGTGGATGATAATGGGTCCATCAGTCGGATAATCATTGGAGGCCCAAAGGCCTGGTGCTTATCGGCTGATGGAATTATCATTCATAATATGATTTCTTGACTGCATCATTCTAAATGGTGGTTAGGTTAGCCAACCAAAGTTGGGTGCAATCATTCATTGGCTAGATGGGCCAAGTATGGTCATGTTAATGGTTGGACCTAATCAGACCTTTTCAGTAGAGGCCAAAGCCTACTGATTAGGGACTGGAGCAAAATTAAAATTACTAAAAATTATTTAGAGAAATAATTGATTATGAGCCTATCCTTAGATGTACATGGATTAGCCAACTAAAGTTGGGCTTGTGTGCAGTCTAAGTGGATTCTAGTACCCACTAAGAAATTAGGATAATTCCTCGAATTGGAGGTAGAGACTACCAATTTGAATAAAATAGTGGGAGAAATCTTTTGATTAAAGTCCAAATCTTTAGGTTTAATGAATCAATTACTAATTAGGTTATGATTTTCTTTTGTGCAGATATGGCCATTTTTCTATCGCTTCGATCATTATTGGACAATGATAAGTTGGTGGGACCCAACTTCGATAGCTGGTACCGAAAGTTGAAGATAGTTCTGGAGCATGAACGGATCCTATATGTGATAACAGATCCTGCACCTGAGGAGCCAATTGCCAATGCACGTGGAACAATCAGAGATACTTATCAGAAGTGGCTCAGTGATTGGACCATGGTGCGTTGCATCATGCTGGCTGCCATGAGCGATGAGTTCAGTTGCAAATTTGAGACAGCTCAGCCAAAGGACATTGCTTCAAGTGTTGGAGGATGCCTTTGATAGATCCGATGACATGGAGAGGCACAAGACTAGTTGTGCCATCTTCAATGCCAAAATGCAGGATGGTACCTCTGTCACTGATCATGTATTGTACATGATCGAGCTGATGGAGTGTTTAAGCAAGCTCGGCTTTCTCTTGCATGAGCAGCTTGAGAAAGATGCAATACTGAATTCGCTGCCCAAGTCTTATCTCCCATTCCTCACTCATTATAGAATGACAAAGCCTAAAGTAAACTACCACGGGTTACTGGGGTTGCTTCAAAACTTTGAGAAGGATCACCAACTCCATAAGGAGTCGATGAACTTAGTGGGAGGTTCATCTTTTGGTTCTCGACCCTTTGAGAAAGGGAAGAAGAACAAGAAGAAGAAAGTGAAGAAGGTGCAAGTTCAGGCTAGGACATCAGTGTAGGACCAGACCAAAAAGATCAAGCCCGATAAGAGTCAAGCTGAATGCTTCTTTTGTAAGAAGCGGGGGCACTAAAAGAGGAACTGTCTTTAGTACATTGCCTCCCTAGACCGAACAGATAGAGAAAGCAGCAAGCTATTACTGGGCAAGGTATTTATATGATAACTCCTTGCAATTTCTCTATTTGTGATATAACTAATTGGGTATTTGATACCGGTACTCCTTACCATATTTGTAATTCGTTGCAGGGGTTGCAGGTCAGTAGGAGATTCGAGCAAGGCGAGTGGTTCCTGAATGTTGGAGATGGAAGATCAGTTTCTGTTCTAGCATTAAGAATCTTGAAACTTGTATTTGAGTCACATACCGTTGTTCTTAATGATTGTCATTCCTGTCTCAGTTTCTTTTTAAACATTATTTCTGTAGGTCTTCTGGCCAAAAATGATTATGAAATTTCAATAAAGAAACAAGTTTGTAATATCATTATAAATGATGTTACTATTTTTTGTGGACATTTGAACAATGGTGTGTATATGTTATCACAACCTGTTAACGTAGTCTATTCTACTGGCAAACACCCTAGATTAGATAGTGTGTCAGATATCTACTTATGGCACTGTAGGCTAGATCATATAAACAAGAACAGAATAAACAGGTTGACTCAAGAGGGAATCCTCGAAGTCAGTGATTGTGAATTACTTCCAACCTGTGAGTCCTGTCTTCCTGGTAAAATGACCAAATCACCTTTTACTGGAAAAGGCGAGAGAGCTACTGAGCTCTTGGGCCTAGTACATACTGATATATGTTGGCCCATGAGCACAAGTGCTAGAGGTGGATATTTCTACTTCATCACTTTCACGGATGATCTATCCAGATATGGATATGTCTATTTGATGAAACATAAGTCAGATTCATTTGAAATGTTCAAACGATTCTGAAGTAAAGTAGAAAAATAAACTGAGAAGATTATTGAAACTCTTCAGTCTGATCGAGGAGGGGAATACCTTTCTGGTGAGTTTCTCACATACCTAAGAGAGAATGAGATTCTCTCCCAATGGACTCCTCCAAGAACACCACAGTATAATAGTGTATCTGAAAGGAGAAATCGGACTTTGTTAGACATGGTCCGATCCATGATGGGTTTTGCCAGCTTGCCAATATCCTTCTGGGGATATGCACTCGAATCGGCCTGTTATCTATTAAATAGGGTTTCAAGTAAGTCTGTAATTAACACTCTATATGAGATATGGATAGCATGTAAGCCAGCACTTTCACACCTTAGGGTTTGGGGGTGTCCAATCTATGTCAAATGGTTAGTTACAGATAAACTCGGACCTAGATTTGACAAATGCACATTTATAGGGTACCCCAAAGAGATCAAAGGATATTTTTTCTACCATGCTGATGAACAAATGTTGTTCATCAGCCTTAAGGTAACCTTTTTAGAAAAGAAGTTTCTTGGTGAAGGAATCGTTGTCTCTAAGGTTGAACTTGATGAAGTTCAACAGGTAGAAGGACCGACACCCACAGCTGAACCTGAGTCGGATTTGATTAGATCAGATCTGGAGCCCAATGTACTTGCACCAATAAGGCGATCCGGTAGAGTATCGCATCAGTCGGATAGATACTATGGTTTCTTAGATCGGGATGGTGATTCCATTGAACTTGATGAGAATGATGAGGATCCGATCACCTATATGGATCAATACAGAGATCTAATTCTGAAAAATGGCTTGAAGCCATGAAATCCAAAATGAAGTCCATGAAGGTCAACGATGTATGGACATTGGTTGACCCACCTGAAGGGGTTAAACCCATTGGGTGTAAATGGGTCTTCAAAAGGAAGAGGGGCACAGACGGAAAGGTGGAGACCTATAAAGTCTGTCTAGTTGCCAAGGGGTATCGTCAATGTTATGATATTGACTATGATGAGATGTTTTCCCCTATGGCAATGCTCAAATCCATTCGGATAATGCTTGCAATAGTTGTCCATATGAATTGTGAGATCTGGTAGATGGATGTAAAGATAGTTTTCCTGAATGGAGAGCTGACCGAAGAGGTGTATATGATACAACCTGAGAAATTTACATCCACAGATGAGTCCAAGGTGTGCAAACTTCAGAGATCCATTTATGGATTGAAACAAGCTTCTCAGAGTTGGAACATGTATTTTGATAAGGTGATCAAAATGTATGACTTCGTTAAGAACGGAGAAGAGCTCTGTATCTATAAATGGGCAAATGATCTAGTTGTGGTATTCTTTGTCTTGTACGTGGATGACATTCTGTTAATCGGGAATGATATTTTCGCACTACAGAGAATAAAAGTTTGGTTGTCACCGCAGTTCTCCATGAAGGACTTAGATGAAGCATCCTACATCCTAGGGATGAAGATCTATAGGAATAGATCTAAAAAGATGCTTGGGTTGTCTCAGTCCACGTACATAGATACTATGCTGTAGAGGTTCTGTATGAAGAATTCTAAGAAGGGCTATCTACCGATAGGCCATGAAATTTCTCTCTAAGAAGGATTGTCCGACAACTCCTGAAGAGAGAGAGCATATGAGTAGAGTCCCATATGCTTCAACCGTAGGATCTATCATGTACGTCATGATATGTACAAAGCCAGATGTGGCATACTCACTAAGAGTAGTGAGTAGATACCAATCTGATCCGGAAGAAAACCACTAAAAAGTGGTTAAAGTCATCCTTAAGTATTTGAGAAATACTAAGGACCAATGGTTGGTTTATGGCAAGTCAGATTTAAAATTTGTGGGGTTCACAGACTTCAGGTTTCAATCTGACCATGATGACAGCAGAAGCGTGTCGGGTTATATCTTTAATCTGAATGGTGGAGCCATCTGCTGGAAGAGTTGCAAGCAGCATATTGTGGGAGACTCTATTTGCGAGGTGGAGTACATCGTAGCATCGGATGCTGTGAAAGAAGCTATGTGGCTGAGGAAATTCATCACCGAACTCGGAGTAGCACCCTCCCTCGATGGTTCGATCTTGCTCTACTACGACAGCACTGGTGCCATAGCTCAAGCGAAGGAACCCAAAGCATACCAACGGACGAAGCACATTTTGCACCACTTCCATCTGGTCCAAGAGAACGTGGATCGAGGTGACGTCGATCTTCAGAAGATTGACGGAAAGGAGAACCTGGCCGACCCCTTCACTAAAGCCCTGGCGATAAAGAAGTTCGACAACCACAAGTCGAAAATAGGTATTAGATACTATGCCGAGTGGCTTTAGGACAAGTAGGAGTTGTTGAAAAATATATCCCAAAAGCCAATCGTCAAGTTGTTGACGGTTGAGCAACCAAGTATTGTAATTGATTCGTTAATAAATAAAATATATTTTTAGTATTTTCATCATAAGTTTTCATCTTCTAACGAACTTCGTTGTTATGATGAAGTCTTTAGAACTATTTAAGTTCGATAAAGAGAGGATTTATCAATTAGTCTTTAAAATTGTTCACGACCAAATGATAGGCTGTTAATAAGGACGACAGCTTCTATCGAGCATAGGTCACTATAGGTCATATGGGTTGGTTGTCCTCTTAATCAAGGAGTATGAAGACACTGGTATGGCATACAGGTGAGATATAAGGGTACATCATCATTGAACGTGACCAACTCCAGAGCATTCTGTTGTCGAGAATGTCTCTGATGGGATATAGGTATAAGTGTCCCTTAGACTTGAGATCGCCTCAGTGACTTGCAAGTAACTCATTGTGCTTTGGAACTGGATTAACTGAATTTCTAATTCAGTGACGAAAAGCTTCTGGACATAGTCAAGTGCTTGAGAGGTCAGAGTATGATCGAGATGGGATTGACCACTCCAAGAGTTGGAGAAGAATGAGTCGCTGTATTTCAATTTAGCAAAACCTTGGCTAGGACAATCCATCAGATAGATTTGATATTTTGAAATATAATGTGGATAACCTGATCAGAGTTGACAGTTAAACTCTGAGATGTTCTATGATTATTTTGGTTAAGGGGATGAATTATATGGAAACTATATCCGCATGGGTTCTAAGGATGTTGTTCTACACATTCGACCTATCCGACCGTCGGGTACCATTGCTAGATGATCACTTCGATTGGTACAAGAATTTATTCCTATGCTACCAGCTTAGGTTCGGACCTATGAGGTCATACACATTAGAGTTCACAATTCCATCGGATAGTTGATCAATGATTAAGAATCATTCTAGGGTTAAACGATCAATACGATTGATATTTAACCTAGTGAAAGTGTTGCAGGAGGATCGATTTGCAATTCAATTGTTAATTGGCTTAATTTGATTAAGCCAATGAGCTAAGATTAAGTCTAATTTAATATAATTTAATTAAATTTATTTTGGACTTGATTGGATCAAGTCCAATTGATTTATTGGATAAGCCAAGTACAAGAAAAAACTAGTCCTAGTTCAATTAGGACTTGGGTCAACCTAATTTTTAATTTGATTAAAAAATTAAAATAAATTTAAATTTAATTTAATCTGATTAAATTAGATTTTTAATTAGGTTAAAATCTATTTTAATTAGTTTTATCTAATTTTGGTTTGATTTGGTTTGAGAAACCAAATTAAAATAAGTCCTAAGATAGAATCCTAGTAAGACTAGGATTCTACCTTGCGTCACATAAGCCCCCCATGCCCTCTCCCTTATTCCATGCCAATTCTCTTTTATTTTGGGCAACAAAAATCCTCTCCCAGGTCTTCACCATGCCCAAAATATTTCCTCTCCTTTCTTACATGGAAGATGGTTGTGGATCAAATCAAAGTAGGAATAAGTTTGGATTTCAAATTCTATGAGATAGAGTTTTAGAAATCCAAAACTCTTTCCTTTTTGCACTGATTTTATCTAGACTTTTTTTGAAATTTTTATGACTTTTATAGCACTTGATAGGTGCCCTTTGCTATTGGTCCACACACAAAAAAAAGGAGGCACCCAAGAGTTGGGCACCCCTTATCTTGCCATGTTTGGATAAACCTTGACTAGGTATTTGATCTAGACAGGGACTCTATCATATCTCTCTATATAAAATGAATTTTTTCATGAAATTCTTGTAAAAAATAGATCAAATAGAGGCCTTTGGGGCATCCAAAAATTAGAGAGAAAGAATGTTAGGGCGTGGAGATATAATAGACACAAGATAGAGTGTCTAGAGAGAGAAAAGAGAAGAAGAAGAGGGTCTTCTTCTAGGATTGTTGTGTTCATCACTTCCCTTCCTCCATCTTGAGTTTTCTGAGAGTATTTCAGATCTGAAACTCTTTCTCCTACTTCTTATCTTTGGAAGAGTCCAAATCAAGAGGAAGGAGGCACCTGATCAACCATCAAAGAAGGATCAGTGCAGTACTAGCATACTGTGCTGATTTTCTGGAGTAGGACTTCTGATCGAGATTCGTGGGCTCATGTGGATGACTCCTAGAGGCCGGATGCATGTGTGGCTCACAACATCATCCTCAAACCCAGATCAGCAAGGTTAGAACGTCTAACTTGCAAGGTAATAGATCTGATCTATTATTCATTACATACATTAGATGTAGCATAGAAACATGTTGATATGATCAACATGTAGTTCATTCTCTATATATTTAAATTTTTGATTTAATATCATATAATAAACATGTAATAAAATTTTAGGTCTAGAGATTTACTAGTTTTATAAAATAAATTTTGATTTATTTTAGTCTTCCACTGCATGATCTTGAAAAAGTTTCAAGATCTAACCCTAAAATCCTAAATCTGGTTCCTTCAGTACATGCTGATGTATGCGGACCCATGAGCACAAGTGCTAAAGGTAGATATTTCTACTTCATCACTTTCACGGATGATCTATCCAGATATGGATATGTCTATCTGATGAAACATAAGTTGGATTCATTTGAAATGTTCAAACAATTCTGAAGTGAAGTAGAAAAACAAACTAGAAAGAGTATTAAAATTCTTCGATCTGACCGAGGAGGGAAATACCTTTTTGGTGAGTTTCTCACATATCTAGGAGAGAATGGAATTCTCTCCCAATGGACTCCTTCAGGAACACCATAGCATAATGGTGTGTCTGAAAGGAGAAATCAGACTCTGTTAGATATGGTCCGATCCATGATGGATTTTGCCAGCTTGCCGATATCCTACTGGGGATATACACTCGAATCGATCTGTTATCTGTTAAATAGGGTTCCAAGTAAGTTTGTAATTAAGACTCCATATGAGATATGGATAGGACGTAAGCCAGCACTTTCACACCTTAGGGTCTGGAGGTGCTTGGCCTATGTCAAATAGTTAGTTACAGATAAACTTGGACCTAGGTCTGACAAATGCACATTCATAGGATATCCCAAAGAGACCAAAGGATATTTTTTCTACAATACTGATGAAGAAAAAGTGTTCGTCAGTTTTAAGGCAACCTTTTTAGAAAAGGAGTTCCTTGGAGAAGGAACCATTACCTCTAAGGTTGAACTTGATGAAATTCAACAGGTTGAAGGACCGACACCAATAGCTGAACCTGAGTCAGATTTGATTAGATCAGATCCAGAGCCCAATGTACCTGCACCATTAAGACGATCCGATAGAGTACCACATCAGTCGGACAGATACTACAGTTTCTTGGTCCGAGATGGTGATCCCATCGAACTCGATGAGAACGATGAAGATCCGATCACCTATATAGATGCAATGCAGAGACCTGATTTGGAGAAATGGCTTGAAGCCATAAAATTCGAAATAGAGTCCATGAAGGTCAACGATGTATGGACATTGGTTGACCCACCTGAAGGGGTTAAACCCATTGGATGTAAATGAATCTTCAAAAGGAAGAGGGGCGCAGACGGAAAGGTGGAGACCTATAAAGTCCGTCTGGTTGCCAAGGGGTATTATCAATATTATAGTATTGACTATAACGAGATGTTCTCCCCTGTGGCAATGCTCAAATCTATTCGGATAATGCTTGCAATAGCTGTCCATCTAGATTATGAGATCTGGTAGATGGATGTAAAGACAGCTTTCCTAAATAGAGAGCTGATCGAAGAGGTGTATATGATACAACTGGAGGGGTTTACATCCACAGATGAGTCCAAGGTGTGCAAGCTTTAGAGATCCATTTATGGATTGAAGCAAGCTTCTCAGAGTTGGAACATGCATTTTGATAAGGTGATCAAAACGTATGGCTTCCTTAAGAAAGAAGAAGAGCCCTGTATCTATAAATGAGCAAATGATCCAATTATGATATTCCTTATCTTGTACGTGGATGACATTCTCTTAATCGAGAATGACATCCCTGCACTACAGAAAATAAAAATTTGGTTGTCATCGTAGTTCTCCATGAAGGACTTGGGTGAAGCATCCTACATCCTAGGGATAAAAATCTATAGAGATAGATCTAAAAGGATGCTTGGATTATCTCAGTCTACATACATAGATACTGTGCTGAAGAGGTTCAGCATGAAAAATTTTAAGAAGGGCTATCTACCGATAGGCCATGAAATTTCTCTCCCTAAGAAGGATTGTCCGACAACTCCTGAAGAGAGAGAGCATATGAGTAGAGTCCCATATGCTTCGGTTATGGGATCTATCATGTACACCATGATATGTACAAGATCAGATGTGGCATACTCACTAGGAATAGTGAGTAGATACCAATCTGATCTTAGAGAAAACTACTGAAAAGTGGTTAAAACCATCTTTAAGTATTTGAGAAATACTAAAGACCAATGGTTGGTTTGTGGCAAGTCAGATCTGAAACTTGTGGGGTTCACAGACTCCAGCTTTCAATCTAACCATGATGACAGCAGAAGCGTGTCGGGTTATATCTTTACTCTGAATGGTGGAGCCATCTGCTGGAAGAGTTCCAAGCAGTATACTGTGGCAGACTCTGTTTATGAGGTGGAGTACATCGCAGTATCGAATGCCTCGAAGGATGCTGTGTGGCTGAGAAAATTCATCACCAAGCTCGGAGTAGTATCCTCCTTCGATGGTCCGATCCTGCTCTATTGCGACAGTACTGGTGCCAAAGCTCAGGTGAAGGAACCTAAAGCACACTAGCGGATGAAGCACATTTTGCACCGCTTCCACCTAGTCTGAGAGATCGTGGATCGAGGTGACGTCGACCTTCAGAAGATCGACGAAAAAAAGAACCTGACCGACCCCTTCACTAAAGCCCTGACGATAAAGGAGTTTGACAACCACAAGTCGAAGATGGATATTAGATACTGTACCAGTGGCTTTAGGATAAGTTGGAATTGTTGAAAAATATATCCCAAAAGTTAATCGTCAACCTGTTGATGATTGAGCAACCTTGTATTGTAATTGATTTGTTAATAAATAAAATATATTTTTGATATTTTCATCATAAGTTTTCATCTTCTAATGAATTTTATTGTTGTGATGAAGTCCTTAGGACTATTTAGGTTCGATAAAGAGAGGATTTATCGACTAGTCCTTAAAACTGTTCACGACCAAATGATAGGTTGTTGATAAGGACGACAGCTTCTATCGAGCATAGGTCGCTGTAGGCCATATGGATTGGTTGTCCTCTTAACCAAGGAGTGTGAAGATACTGGTATGGCATACAGATGAGATGTAAGGGTACATCATCATTGAACGTGACATACTCCAGAACATTCTGTTATCGAGAATGTCTCTGATGGGATATAGGTATAAGTGTCCCTTAGACCTGAGATCGCCTTAGTGACTTGCAAGCAACTCACTGTGCTTTGGTACTGGACTAACTGAATTTCTAATTTAGTGATGGAAGGCTTTTGGGCATAGTCAAGTACTTGCGAAGTTGGAATGTGATCAAGATGGGATTGATCACTCCAAGAGTTGGAGAAGAATGAGTCGCTGTATTTCAATTTTGCAAAACCTTGGTCAGGGTAATCCATCAGATGAATTTGATATTTTGAAATATAATGTGGACAACCTAATCAGAGTTGACAGTTAAACTCTGAGGTGTCCTATGAGCATTTTGGTCAAGGAGATGAATTATATGAAAACTATATCTGCATGGATTCTAAGGATATTGTTCTACACATTCGACCTATCCGACTGTCGGGTACCATTATTAGATGGTCATTTTGATTGGTATATAAATTTATTCTTGTGCTATCAGCTTAAGTTTGGACCTATGAGGTCACACACATTAGAGTTCATGATCCGATCGGATGGTTGATCAACGATTAAGAATCGTTCTAGGATTAAACAATCAATACGATTGACATTTAACCTAGTGCAAGTATTACAGGAGGATCGATTAGCAATTCAATTGCTAATTGACTTAATTTGATTAAGCCAATGGACTGAGATTAAATCTAATTGAATATGATTTAATTAAATTTAGTTTGGACTGGATTGGATCAAGTCCAATTAGTTTATTGGATAAGCCAAGTGCAAGGAAAAACTAATTCTAGTTCAATTAGGACTTGGGTCAACCTAATTTTTAATTCGATTAAAAAATTAAATCAGATTTAAATCTAATTTAATCTGATTAAATTAAGTTTTTAATTAGATTAAGATTTATTTTAATTAGATTGATTTAATTTTAGTTTGATTTGGTTTGAGATATCAAATTTGAACAAGTCATAGATTGAATCCTAGTAAGACTAGGATTCCACCTTGCACCACCTTAGCCCCCACGCCAACTCTCTCTTATTTTATGAGACAAAACCTTCTCTCTCAGGCCTTCATGCATGCCCAAAATTTTTTACTCTTTCTCTCTTACATGGAATGTGGTTGTGGATCAAGTCAAAGTAGGAATTAGTTTGGATTTCAAATTCTATGAGATAGAATTTTAAGAAACCAAAACTCTTTCCTTATGGCACTGATTTTATCTAGATTTTTTTTGAGATTTTTGTGAGTTTTATGGCACATATTGTGTACCCTTTGCTGGTGGTCCATGATAGAAAAAGAAGGAGGGGGTGCCCAAGAGTTGGGCACCCCTTGTCTTGCCCTGTTTGGATTTTCCTTGACTAGGTATTTGACCTAGACAAGGATTCTTCATATCTCATTATTTAAGATGAATTTCTTCTTAAAATTTTTATTGATTATAGAGCATTGAGATTTTTTTGGGGTGTGTGAAAATCAGAGAGAAAGAGTGTTGGGGCATGGAGATATAATAGACACAAAACTAAATATTTGGGTTAGAGCAAAGAGAAGAAGAAGAGGGTCTTCTTCTAGGGTTGCTGAGTTCATCTCTTTCCTTCCTCCATCTGTGAGTTTTCTGAGAGTGTCTCACATCTAAAAATATTCCTACTTCTCATCTTTGGAAGAGTTCAAATCAAAAAGAAGGAGGCATCTGATCGACCATCGAAGAAGGATCAGCACAGTACTAGTATACCACAGTACTAGCATACTGTGCTGATATCCTAGACCGGGACTTCTGATCATGATTCGTGGGCTCGTGTGGATGACTCCTAGAGGCCGAACGCATGTGTAGCTCACAACATCATCCTCAAGTCCTGATTAGCAAAGTTAGAACGTCTAACTTGCAAGGTAATAGATATGATCTATTATATTTTACATACATTAGATGTAGCGTAGAAATATGTTGATATGATCAACATGTAGTTCTTGCTCTTTATATTTTAATTTTTAATTTAATATCATATAATAATCATGTAATAAGATCTTAGATTTAGAGATTTTTTAATTTTATAAAATAAATTTTAATTTATTTTAGTCTTTCGCTGTCTGATCTTGAAAAAGTTTCAAGATCTAACCCTGAAACCCTAGATCTGGTTTCTTCACTCAGATTGGAGAGATACTTATGTCCATATTCTTTATGAGCTACTCTTGATAGTAGAGCGCTCTATAGGTGAGTCATTTGTTCAGTGATAATGTACTCCTACATCTCACCTGTATGCCATACTAGTATCCCACACTCTTTGGTTAAGAGAATAATCAATCTATATGATAGACAACGACCTACACTTGATAAACATTATCGTCTTTTAATGACATATCATTTGCTCACGAACATATTTAAAAATTATTCGCTAAATTCTTCTTTATCGATTGTCATATAATTCTAAAGACTTCATCAGAACACAAGAGTTCTTATAAGAAAGATGTACACCTTGTAATAAAAAATATCAAATAATTTTTATTAATTTATAATTTATATACAAATTATAAAAAATACAATCATCCAAATAATTAGTTTTAGGATAACATCATCTTTGACCAACTATTCTTCTTCCTCCTTAGATCAGCCTTCAATGATCTCTACAAAGAGCTAGCACTCTAGGGAGCTAGATCTGATCATGCTTCATATGGATATCTGTAGAGGTCGGATGTGTGTGCAGCTAAGAGCAACATACAATCCCTTGATCTTTAGCTGCAGTGATCTTTGACCCACACTCAGGTATAGAGATTCGATCTCTATCATATATTAGATTAGATCTAATATTTCAAATATTATTTTCAGATTTTGCATGCATATTTCATGTTATAAGATCTATGCTTAGATAGTTTTAGATTAGATCTAGTGTATGATAAATTAAATAGTTTAATCTAACTTTCTTCTGCTGCATGAAAAATTTTAAAATCTATGCTTGAACATTCCTAGCTTTCCTTCACAATCTCTCATTTGATTTAAAGTCAATTGGCCATATACCTAAGACCTATCTTCTCAAGGTGGTCTTCAATGTTTGGCTGGCTCAACTACTTCATTAGTGGGTCTACCACATGTTAGAAAATACGGTGGTTTCATATGTGTAGTTTAAAAAAAATTAACATAAAACAGATTTATGTATGCAGTGGAAGTAAATTAAATTAAAATATTTTTAATTTGAATTAATGCACCAGATCAGATCTAAAAATTACACACTAGACCTTCGTACGAACATGTCACCATTGTCTCAAATCTAAAATCAAACACAAAATATATTAGAAGAAAAATCAGAGATCTGATCTCCATACCTTCAGATCCTGTGGATGTCCAAGATTCGAGTCGTAGCCGTGCAAGTGTCGGGCCTTTGCTGGTATCCACATAGAGATGTCTGATTAGAGCACCAAGTCCACTAGTGTGCTAGCACCTTGCAGGCCTCACTCCTAAGTTTTGGATTGGAATTCTCTTTTAGAACTCGAAGAAGATAAAGGTTGTACAAACCCTTTCATGCAGATTTGACGGGATCTGAATTAGACCACCAAGAAGAGAAGAAAAATCTTTTTTCTTCTCTTCTTCTCTCTTTCTTTCTCTCTTTTAGATTTGATCTAATCAGATTATGGGTAATGGAGGTTAAGGAAGAAGGAAGGGTGGCATTGAGAAGAAGTCACACGGCAAGAAAGAAAACCATCCTTAAAATTGGTGCATGCCTTCCTTCTTTCTTGATTTTTTGTCCCATTAAAATCAGGTCCAACACCCTTCCTTTTCAGACATTATCCCTTTCTTAGTTTGAATCAAATTCAAATAGAAAGAGAGACCAAGACAAGGAAGGATGACACATAGAGAAGGTTGGCACCCCCTTTTCTTTCACGCACACAAATGTGCGTCTCTTCTTTTCTTAATTTTTTGTCATAAAAAAAATTAGTTTCTCATGCCACATTTGATAAGATTTGATCCTATTTTGAATCAAATTCAAATAAAAAATAAATCTAGAAGAGAAAGATTTTCAGATAAGGCGGGGCGCCAACTATTGGCGCCTCTTCCTTTCACGCGTGCAAGAAGCAAAAGGGGCGCATCTCCACATGCACCCTCCATCTTTTGTTGGATTTGTGCCCTAGAAGCTAATTGTTGGCTGATACATTATATAATTTTTGGGCTTAAACTTGTACTTATAATTTTTTTATCATCAATAAAGAATTTTTTATTCCAATCATGTTTATGTGTCCATGATTTATCCTAAAAATTAATGAAGATAATTTTTATATAGACATGCATTAATTAGTGATTAATTTTTAAATACTCTCGATCAAAACATTATCATGGAGGACAGTGATCAATCTATTCAAGATCGGTGCACAGTTCACCTTCTTTGTGGGGAGATGAGTCTTGGGTCTACAGTATAAAAATACTAGGCTAATGGTAAGGGTGGTTGTTAGAGAATAACTTGCACTGAGCGTGACTAACACAAGAAACCACATGGATGTCTACTCACTTATCAGTAGTCTTCTCGATGCTGTAGTGGTGTGAGTGGTCCTTTGACCTATGATGTCATTGACTATTCGCAGTGAGGCTACTGAGTTGATTGCATATTCTCTTGATCCCTAGCCATTCAGATCCTTACTGTATATGTTTGCTTCAGTAGGTTCAGGTTCACTATTTGGAGTAGGATGCACTTAGATGGAATCTATTTACCTTGATAGAAAAGGAGAAGTCCAATGTGATTTACGAGATTGAGTTTAGAAAGTCTTTGGCCAAAGCAAGTGTAAATACTAAAAAAAGTTTTCACAAAATTCATAAATAAACAAACTCGAGTCGAGTCAATCTAGCATATGACTGACGATAGGATCTAACGAGTTCTCTATGATCTCCATTAAGTCGGAACTCACGATAGAAGGACTGAATCATACGATAACTGCACCTAAGAGTTCGTACTTTTATTCTACTGGATTGTCATTATATACAGCTAGATGTCATTGGTGGATTGTGGGACTCATTGGGCATCATCTTGATGATCGATGGCCCTCGAAGTGTAGAATTGAAAATATTTCAATCCATCAAAAAGAGTTTCGATAATATTATGATGGAGATTACAATATATCTCACTTTCAGATAGAATGAAACTTATGGAGTCACACATTAAGAGATTAAATCTTGAAATTGCTAATTGAGCTTATGAAGTTCTAATTGGATTAGGATTTATTGAAATCCTATGAGATTTAATTAAACCATGCTATGGTTAAACCTAATTCTTCTCAGGACTTCGATTTGATCAAGTCCATAGCCTTGAACCTAACCTAAATCTATTTGGATTTTAATTGGGCTCTTAATTGTGAGCCTAAGAAGATTGGATAATATCAATGAGTTGGCATAAATTATCCTAACATTATCTCTTCATTATCTCCTAATTATCTCTAAGTGTGTGTGTGGAATAGAAGAAAAGAATGGGTGGCACCTTCCTTCAATTTTGACAGGACCAAGGGCTTCAATCCCTAGGATTTTGCAAGAAGGGCCCGCCCCCTCTTATGGCTTGGCATGGAGAGGAGAGAGAGAGGGAGGGGCCATGCCCCCTCTCTTGATCAAAATCCTAATAAGGGGTGCCAAGAGTTGGTGCCCCAACTACCTGACTTGTATTCTATGGGATGCCCCTTATGCCTACCTAAAGGGACTGATAATATGTCAATTATATCTGATTTTATTAAAAAAAAATCAGACTAAAAAGGTAAAGTATTCTTATAAGATAAGAATGTGCCTTTTTAAGATAATTGGATTCCTCTTATGAGTCAAGGTAGAGCTTATATAAAGAGAAGGTCTCTAGGGTTTCAAAGAAGAATTTTGTGAAACAAAGAATCTCTCTCTCCCTTCTCCATGCCTCCCCTCTTCCCTCTCTTCTCTTCCATGCCCAAGGGTTGGGCATCCCACATTTTACACGCCAAAAGGTAAAGGTGATTTTTCTTCAAGAGCGAAGAACAAGGAGAAGAAGAAAAAGACTGCAGATCAAGAAGTTGATCTCGCAGTCTAGATCAAAGAGTTGATCTAAGTTCTAAGGCTAAGATTTGACTTGGAGAAGAAAAAAAATCTACTATGAGAAGATCAGTTTGAGATTGATCTCGATGGGTATTCATAGAGATCAGACACATGTGTGGCTCTAGCATCTACGAACCTGTGATCATTGGTTGCGGTGAATTTCTACCCGTGCTAAGGTATTGAGATTTGATCTCATACTTACTTTTAATTTTAGATCATATGTATGTTTTTCTCTTAAACTTGGGTAGAATTAGATATGATCTTATATAGGTGGGTTTAAAAGTTTAACCCAATCATTTTTCTACTACTATCAAAAAGGATTTTGAAATCTACACATGTTGCCTATGCAATTTTCTAACAGTGGTATTAGAGCCACTGCATTTTGAAAATACATATGATCTAATTTTTCTATTAGATCTAAAAGTTTTAATGATTTAAAATTAATCTTGTGCTGATATAAAGTTTCCTGATATAGGATTTATCCCTTATACTACGAAGGTTGTCCTAGCACAAGATTGATCGATTTTAAAAACTATTTTCAAAGCAATTAAATCAATCTTTTAGATCTAAAAATTAGTATATGTGATATATTTAATTTTAAATTTAGATTTAAAATTAGAATGATTAAAAATTCTCATCAAACTAATATAAAGTTGTCCTGATATAGGATTTACCCCCTATATTGTAAAGGTTGTCCTAGATTGATGTGAATCGATTTTTGAAAAGATTTTTTTAAAATATTTTAATCATTATTTTAGATCTGATTTTACATGTATTTGATATTTATAAATTTGGTTTTAGATCTAAAATTTAATGTATATATGATGCATATTTAATTTAGATCTGAAACTACATATATATGATATATGACATTAGATTTAGATGTGAAACAGTTGTTAGAAAATCAGATAGGTAGCATGTGTATATTTCAAAATCTTTTTGAAATATGCAGTGAAAAATAAAATTGGTTAAACCTTTTAACCCCACATGCATGAGATCAAGTCTAATCCTACCCAAGCCCAGAAGAAAACATATATATATGATCTGAAATTGAGAGACAACTATGAGATCGGATCTCATTACTTTGGCGCGGGTAGATATTCACCGCTTCTGATGATCACGGATTAGTAGATGCTCGAGCCGTACACGTGTTCGATCTCTATAGATATCCACTGAGATCAATCTCGAACTAATCTCTCCTCATAGAAGATTCTTCTTCTCAAGAAGAATCTTAGCCTTGAGATCTTATACCAACACCTTGATTTGGACTACGGGATCAACCTCTTGATCTGTAGCCTTCTTCTTCTTCTCCTCATTCTTTGCTCTTGAAGACAAATCACCACTACCTCTTAGTGTGTGAAATGGGGGACGCCCAACCCTTGGGCGTGTAAGAGAACAGAGGGAGGAGAGGAGGCATGGAGAAGGGAGAGAGAGAGAGATGTTTCACAAACACTCTATTATCTAGAAATCCTAGAGACATTCTCCTTGTATAGGCACTACCATGACTCATAATAGGAATCCAATTATCTTAAAAAGGGTAGATCCTTATATCATAAGAATCCTATATCTTTTTAACCAAATTTATTTCAATTAAAATCAAATATAATGGGTATATAATCACCCCTTTAGGTAGATACAAGGGGCACCCTAGGAATATACGTCAGGTAGTTGGGGCGCCAACTCTTGGCGCCCCACATAAGGGTTTCTTGCGATATGAGAGAGAGCATGGTCCCTCTATCTCTCCTCCATGCCATGCCACATAAAAGGGGATGGGGCCCTCTTGCAATATCCTGAGATTTGACACCCATTTTCTGCCAAAAACAAAAGTAGGTGCCACTCATTCTTCTATTTATTCCACATGCACTCTTAGAGATAATTAGGAGATAAAGAAAAGATAATGTTAAGATAATTATGCCAACTAATTGACTTAATCAAATTCTCTTGGGTTCATAATTAAAAGTCCAATTAAATTTAAATGAATTTAAGTTAGGTTCAAAGCTATGGACTTGATCAAATCAAAGTTTCGAGAAGAATTAGGTTTAACCATGTGCAAGCATGGTTCTCATAAACCTAATAAGATTTCAATAAACCCTAACCCAATTAGAACTTCATAAGCTCAATTGGTAAATTCGAGATTAAATCCCTTAATGTATGACCCCATAGGTTTCATTCTATCTGGTAGTAAAATATATTATGATCTCCATCATAATATCATTGAAATTCTTTTTGATGGATTGGAATATTTTTAATTTTACCCTTTGAGAGACATCGATCATCAAGATGACGCCCGATGAGTCTCACAATCCACCAGTGACACCTAGTAGTATGTAGTGGCAACCCAGTAGAATGAAAGTATGAACCTCTAGGTGCAGTTACATATGATTCAGTCCTTCTATTATGAGTCCTGACTTGATAGAGGTCATGAAGAATTCGTCAGACCCCATCGTCAGTCATATGCAAGATTGGCTTGACTCGAGTTCATTGTGAATTTCATAAATTTTTTTTTCAGTATTCACACTTGCTTTGGCCAAAGACTTTCTAAACTCAGTCTCACAAATCGTATAGAACTTTTTTTTTTACTAAGGTTGATAGATCCTATCTAGGTGCATCCTACTCCAAACAGTGAACTTGAACCTACTGAAATCAATATACATAGCAAAGACCCGAATGGCTAGGGACCAAAGAAAGTGCAGTCAAATCCGATAGCCTCACTATGAATAGCCAATAATACTGCTGGTCAAAGGACTACTCACACCACTATAGCATCGAGAAGACCACTGACGAGTGAGTAGATATCCATGTGGTTCTCGTGTTGGTCATGCTCAGTACAAATTATTCTCTAACAACCATCCGTACCTTTATCCTAGTGTCTCTACACTGTAGACCCGAGACTGATCTGCCAATAAGGGAGGTGAACCGTGCATCGATCTCAAATGGATTGATCACTATCCTTCGTAATGATCCTTTGATCGGAGCATTTAGAAATTAACCACTAATTAATATATGTCTTAAATTCTTAACACTTTAAGAATATACAAAAATGATCTTTGTTAATTTTTAAAATAAATCATAGACACATAAACATGATTGGAATAAAAAAATCCTTTATTAATAATAAAAGATTACAAGTACAAGTTTAGATCCTAGAATTACATAATGTGTCAGCAAAAAATTGGCTTCTAGGACACAAATCCAACAAACTCCCACTTGACCTAAAGCCAATTAGCCATATACTTAAGTCTCATCTTCTCAAGGTGAGCTTCGATCTTCTGCTAGCTTAGAGGCTTGGTCAGTAGCTCCGCCACATTCAATGCAGAGTCGACTCTCTGCACCTCAACGAACTTCTTCTCGAAGTATTCACGTATGATGTGAAACTGTCGCTCTATGTGCTTGAACTTCTGATGAGACCTGGGTTCCTTAGCGAGGGCTATGGCACTATTGTTGTCGTACTGCAGTACAATGGCATCTGATGGCATCACACCCAGCTCCACAACAAACTTCTTAAACCAAATGACTTTCTTAGCAGCTTTAGAGGTGGCAATGTACTCGGCTTCCATGATCAAATCTGCAATGATTGGCTGCTTGAAACTCTTTCAGCTAACCATACTACCATTATATAAGAAGATACACCCCGATTTAGACTTTCTATCATCGACATTAGCCATAAAGTCTAAATCAGTGTATCCCTCAACTTTTAGCTCTGATCCTCCACCAAAGACCAACATCAAATCTTTAGTCTTTCTTAAGTACTAAGGATGTTTTTAACAGCAATCCAATGTTCTTCACCTAGATTCGTCTAATATCTATTCGTGACACTCATGGCAAGTGCTATATCAGGGCATGTACATAACATGGCATACACGAGGCTCCCTATTATCGAAGTATAAAGGATCTTACTCATGTATCAGATCTCCTCAGGTGTGTCAGGGCACATCTTCTTGGAGAGATGAATGTCATATCTAAGAGGCAAAAGATCTCTCTTGGAGTTTTTCATGCTGAACCTTTTCAGCACCTCCTCTATGTATATATACCGTGAGAGTCCTATCATTCTCTTAGATCTATCCTTATAGACCTTTATACTAAGAATATAGAATGCTTCTCCTAGGTCTTTTATGATAAACTCTTATGACAACCATACTTTGACTGACATTAACATCGAAATATCATTTCCAATCATGAGGATGTCATCCACGTACAATACGAGGAATGTGACAGTACTCTCACTAATCTTTTTGTACACACACAGCTCTTCATTTTTAATGAAATCAAACATTTTGATTACATCATTGAAGCCAGTGTTCCAACTCTGAGATGCTTGCTTGAGTCCATATATGGACCTTTGTAGTTTGCAGACCTTGTGATCACTATCATTAGATGTGAAACCCAGAGGCTGCTCCATATAGATATCTTCTTCAAGATATCCATTTAGGAAGGTAGTTTTTACATCCATCTACCAAATTTCATAATCAAGAAATACTGTAATGCAAGAAGAATATGGATGGATTTTAGCTTGGCTACGAGCGAAAAAGTTTCATGATAGTCAATATCTTTGCATTGACTGTAACCTTGCACGACTAGCCTTGCCTTATAGGTCTCTACCTTACCATCCGATCCAATTTTTTTTTATAAATTTATTTACACCTAATAGGTACAATACCTTCAAATGGGTCTACTAAGAACCAAATTTGGTTGGAATGCATGGAGTCAATTTCTGACTACATCGCATCCATCCATTTTTCAAAGTTTATATCTAATATTGTCTCATCGTAGGTTTTGGGATCATTCCTAATATCTCTATCACTCACAAGAAATGCTTTCTCTAAATCCTCTATAAGAATACCTAAGTATCTTTCAGGAGGATAGGAGATCCTATTTGTTCTACGAGGTGGAGGAGGTATCACATCTATTGGCTCATCACTAGGTTCAGGTTCTTAGACTCGATGCTCTTCAGAGATTTTTTCTTCGAGCTCAAGCTTCCTCCCACTACCTCTATCTTAGATAAATTCTCTTTTCAAGAAGATAGTATAGCAGCTCATAATCATATTGTGATCCTCAGAAAGATAGAAGTAGTATCCCATATTTCTTTAGGATCCCTATAAAGCGAGCCCTAAAGGACCTAGCCTCTAACTTGTCTGCCTACTGTCGCTTGACATGGGTCGGATATCTCTAAAACTCGAGGTACCTAAGAGTTAGCTTCTTACCATGCCATAACTCATATGGTGTGATAGAAACAGATTTAGAGAGAATCTGATTCAAAAGATGAATCACAGAAAGTAAAGCATATCCCTAGAGAAAGACAGAAAGATCTATGAAGCTCATCATAGACCGGATCATATCTAATAGGATCCGATTCCTCTTTTCGGATATCACGTTGAGCTGAGGTGTATCTAGAGGTATCCACTGTGAGACTATGCCATTATGTTTGAGATAGGCCCAAAATTTTTCACTAAGGTATTCTCCTCCTCGATCTAATCGAAGAACCTTTATGAATTTTTCAATCTATTTTTTTACTTTATGTCTAAACTTTATGAACTTTTCAAAAGCTTTAAACTTTCGATGCATCAGATACATGAACCCATACCGTGAATAATCATCGGTAAAGGTTATGAAGTGGATATAGCCACCCCTGACTTGTACATCAAATGGACCACACATGTCAGTGTGCACCAAGATTAATATCTCAGTGGTCCTTTCTCCTTATCCCATAAAGGATAATTTGGTTATTTTTTCTTGAAGACATAATTCATAAATCAGAGAAGACTCGAAAGTCAATGGTTTGAGAAGACCATCTTTCTCTAATTTGTTGAGTCTGTCCTCTCTAATATGACCTAGCCTAAGGTGCCACAGATACTTTTAGCTAATCTTATCTCTAAGTCTCTTATTTCCTATGGCATTCACTATTTTCTTGTTAATATTTACACTCGCATCCGTATGCAAATGGTAAAGACCATCAATCAAGAAAGTACATACAATAATTTTATTTTTGAAATAAATTAAATATATATCTTTATTAAAATAAAAATTATAGTTATCCTGTGCCAGCACAGAGATAGAAATCAAATTTCTACTGACTATAGGTACATAATAATAGTCTTTCAAAAGCAAACTAAGTCTTAATGATAGTCGTAGAGGGTAGATTTCGATGGCCATAGTAGCAACTCTTGCTCCATTACCGACTCGAAGAGTGATCTCACCTTCCCTCAGCCCCTTAACTTCTTTATGACTCTGCATAGAAGTACACAAATGAGCACTTGAAATAGAATCTAGAACTTAACTAGAAGAAGAGAAAATCGTTAGATTAGTTTCAATAATGAACAATTTTGATGTACCTTCAGAAGGCCCATCCTTCTTCTTGCTCTTGACAGTCGCCAGGTAGGTCGGACAGTTCCTTCTCCAGTGGCCTTTGATGTTGCAATGGAAATATTTTTTTTTATCATCGATCTTCTTCGAAATCTGTTTCTTGGGCTTAACCTTGTTCTTCTATTTCTTCATGAGCTTTTTCTTTTTTTTAAAAGAAGACTTCCTTTTGGAGGAAGCCCGCTCTATGGCTAGAACTGTGCCCTTTGAACTTTTCAAGGTGCCCTCTGCAGTTACCCACATATTCAATAACTCAGGCAAAGTGGCATCAATTTTATTCATATGGTAGTTCATGATGAGCTGTCCATATGAATCAAGAAGAGACTGGAGGATCAGATCCACCTATAATTCTTTGTCCATTTTCATACTGAGCTTTTGAAGCTCCTCTGTGTCCTTGATCATTGTCAGACAATGATCATTAACAGACTGCCCATCACGCATCTTTGCTTTGAAAAATCTTTCGGAGATCTCAAAGCAAGCTATACGACTCTGTTCACCATATAACTCTTGTAGGTGAACCAGCATCTCTCTGACAGTCCTCGTGTCTTCATGCTGTTGCTGAAGATCATTGGACATGGACGCTAAGATGTAGCACTTTGCCTTGTTATCTTCATCCATCCATTTCTCAAGTGCAGCTCGTTGATCAGCAGATGGGCGAGCAGGTAACACATGCACTTTCTAGTCTAAGATATGGGTAAGTTTCTCAGAGCTGAGAATAATTCTCAGATTTTAGAGTCAATCTTTGTAATTGACGTCGATCAACCTATTTGTATCGAGGATTTAGACTAAGAAGTTTGAACTCGACATAATTATCTGCAGAGAGAATAGTTTCTAGTTAAATTTTGTATTTATAAGATTTTTTTGTTCTAAAAACTTTAAAAACAAACAAAGGCTCTTACTATTTCTTTGAATCTCCCACACTCCTCGGGTGGAGAAACAAATACCTATACATGATCGGTTTCAAGTGGGTACTGCTGTCCCATTAATCTATACACACTTCACCTAACAGTTATTGGTGAGTACAGACTAATGAGTGGATAATACTTTGTCCATTGCTTCACTAAGCAAGATGCAGTGGGCTTGGTCTCTAAGTCCTATAGCCTCACCTAATGGTTATTGGCATATTTCTTAGTTAAGTCAGATCCATTATTCACCAGTTGGTGCAAAGCCATCATTGGGACCCTCACCTAATAATTATTGGGTCCAACCCTATCTCTACCTCAAGACATCAAATGTCAATAGAGTAGTTGTACCTTCTTGATGTAATCGAACCACTGTAACTAGCCGAGAACGATCAATGCTTGGAAGGTACCTGCATCTCTACAATGATGGAAGACCTCTAGACTTAATATTTAATGAAGAGATTTGAGTTTAGGTCTCTTCTAAATTAGCAGATTTGACATCCGACTAATTAAATTAGATCAGCACATCAATTTGTCTAACCATCCTGGTTGGCATGGATGAACTTGAGTCAATAAGTAACCTAACACGAAACTGAATCTCTCAAGATGGCCAGGTAAGTTAAGATGCATGGGGGTCCCCCCGTTACTTTCCTTAAACACCAATCAGAATTGGTCAGATCAGACAACAGAACCAATTAAATAACCACCATCAAAATACTTGTCTTAGACACTAAATTAGTCGATTAGAATCGATTAGGTTAACCTATTGAAACAGATCCGAACCACTGAGCCAAAATTGATCTTGAGTCAATCAACTCACATTAAAATATGAATCGATGTGACCAACTATAACTAAACTCGACTTTGAGCTCCTTTGATCTAATCCTATTCAGCCATCGATTAGGTTTAATCAATTGCTCAAAATCAAAAATGGGTTCTAGCCTGATCTAATCAATTAGACCCTAATTGTAGTTTGATCACTTAGACCTAATTTGTTCAATCCATACCTACATGCAACAATATAATTTTAGATCTAAAAATAATTTTTAGATTGTATTTCATTGCATGCAATTAGTGGCTTATGATCTTGAAACTGTTTTAGATCTAAACCTAATGTAATATATCAAATATATATAGTTTCAGGTCTAAATTAAATATGCATCACATATACATCAAATTTTAGATCTAAAATTAAATTTAAATATATCAAATATATATAAAATAAGATCTAAAATAATGATTAAAATATTTTAAAAATATCTTTTTAAAAATCTGTTCATATCAAACTAGGACAACCTTTACAATATAAGGGGTAAACCCTATATCAGGATAACCTTATATCAGTTTGATGTAAACTTTTAATTATTCTAATTTAGATCTAAACTCAAAATTAAACATATCATATATATTAATTTTTAAATCTAAAAAATTGATTTAATTATTTTTAAAATAATTTTTAAAATTGATCAATCTTGTGCTACGACAACCTTTATAATATAGGAGATAAATCTTATACTAGGATAACCTTATATCAGCACAAAATTAATTTTAAATCATTAAAATTTTTAGATCTAATAGAAAAATTAGATCATATATGTTTTCAAAAAAAAATTGACTCTAATACCACTATTAGAAAATTGGGTAGGCAGTATGTGTATATTTAAAATTTTTTTTGAAATTCGCAGTGAAAAATAAAATGGATTAAATCCTTTAACCCCACATGCATAAGATCAAATCTAATCCTACCCAAATCTAGGAGAAAACACATATATATGATCTAAAATTGAGAGACAAGTATGAGATCATATCTCATTACCTTGTCACGGATAGATATTCATCGCTTCCGATGATCATGGATTCGTAGATGCTCGAGCCGCATACGTGTCTAATCTCTACGAGTATCCACCGGAATCAATCTTGAACTGATTTCTTCTCGTAGAAGATTTTTCTTTTCAAGAAAAATCTTAGCCTTGAGACCTTAGACCAACACCTTGATCTGAACTGCTGGATCAACTTCTTGATCTACAGCCTTCTTCTTCTTCTCCTTGTTCTTCGCTCTTGAAGATAAATCACCACTACTTCTTGGCATGTGGAAAGGGGGATGCCCAACCCTTGGACGTAGAAGAGAATAGAGGGAGGAGATGAGGTGTGGAGAAGGGAGAGAGAGAGATGTTTCACAAAAACTCTATTACCTAAAATTCCTAGAAACATTCTCCTTACATAGGCACTACCATGACTCATAACAGGATTCCAATTATCTTAAAAAGATAAATTCTTATCTCATAAGAATTTTCTATCATTTTAATCTAATTTATTTTAATTAAAATCATATATAATTGACATATAATCAGCCCCTTTAGGTAGGTACAAGAGGAGCCATAGAAATATATGTCAGGTAGTTGGGGCGCCAAGAGTTGGTGCCCCACATAAGTGTTTCTTGCCATATGAGAGGGGGCGTGGTCCCTCTCTCTCTCTTCCACTTCATGCCACATAAGAGGGGGTGGGCTCCTCTTGCAATATCCTGAGATTTGGCACCCATATCCTGCCAAAAACAAAAGTAGGTGCCATCTATTCTTCCATTTATTCCATATGCACTCTTAGAAATAATTAGGAGATAAAGAAAAGATAATGTTAGGATAATTATACCAACTAATTGACTTAATCAAATCTTCTTGAGCTCACAATTAAGAGCCCAATTAAATTCAAATAGATTTAGGTTAGGTTCAAGGATATGGACTTGATCAAATCGAAGTTTCAAGAAGAATTAGGTTTAACTATGTGCTAGTATGGTTCTCATAAACCTAATAGGATTTTAATAAATCCTAACCCAATTGAAACTTCATAAGCCCAATTGACAAATTTGAGATTAAAATCCTTAAAGTGTGACCCCATAGATTTCATTCTATCTGGTAGTGAGATATATTGTAATCTCCATCATAATATCATCGAAACTCTTTTCGATGGATTGAAATATTTTTAATTCTATCTTTCGAGGGCCATCGATCATCAAGATGATGCTGATGAGTCTCACAATCCACCAGTGACACCTAGCAGTATGTAGTGACGATCTAGTAGAATGAAAGTATGAATCTCTAGATCTAGTTATCGTATGATTCAGTTCTTCTATCATGAGTCCCGACTTGACGGAGGTCATGGAGAACTCGTCAGACCTCATTGTCAGTCATATGTAAGATTGGCTTGGCTCGAGTTCATCTGTGAATCCTGTGAAAACTCTTTTTCAATATTCATACTTACTTTAGCCAAAGATTTTCTAAACTCAATCTCGTAAATCACATTGGACTTCTCCTTTTCTATCAAGGTCAATAGATCTCATCTAGGTGCATCCTACTCCAAATAGCGAATCTGAACCTACTGAAGCTAATATACACAGCAAAGATCCGAATGACTAGGGGCCAAGAAAATATGTAGTCAAATCTAGTAGCCTCGCTACGAATAGCCAATAATATCATAGGTCAAAGAACTACTCACACCACTACAGAATTGAGAAGACCACTGATGAGTGAGTAGATATCCATGTGGTTCTTATGTTAGTCACGGTCAATGTAAGTTATTCTCTAACAACCATCCACACCTTCACCCCAGTGTCTCTACATCGCAAATTCGAGACTCATCTGCCCACAAGGGAGGTATACCGTGCATCGATCTCAAATAGATTGATCACTGTCCTTCGTGACGATCCTTTGATCAAGAGCATTTAAAAATTAATCACTAATTAATGTATGTCTCAAATTCTTAACATTTTAAGAATATACAAAAATCATCTTTGTTAATTTTTAGGATAAATCATAGACACATAAATATGATTGGAATAAAAAAGCCCTTTATTAATAATAAAAAGATTATAAGTTCAAGTTTAGGTCCTGAAATTACATAATGTGTCAGCCAACAATTGACTTTTAGGATACAAATCCAACAACAGTTTCAAGATCATAAGCCACTAATTGCATACAATGAAACATAATCTAAAAATTATTTTTAGATTTGAAATTATATTATTGCATATGGGTATGAGTTGAAAAAATTAGATCTAGTGATAAACTACAATTATGGTCAAATTGATTAGATTAGACTAGAATCTATTTTTAATTTTAAGCAGTTAATTGAACCTAATCAATGGTTGATTAAGATTAGGTCAAAGGGGCTCAAAGTCATGTTTAGTTGTATTTGATCATATTGATTCATATTTTAATATGAGTTGATTGACTTAAGATCGAATTTGGCTCAGTAGTTCGAGTCCATTTTAATACGTTAACCTAATCAATTCTAATCCACCAATTTGATGTCTAAGGCAAGTATTTAGATGGTGGTTATTTAATTGATTCTGTTGTTTGACCTGGCTAATTTTGATTGGTCTCTAAGGAAAGTAACAGGGGGACCTCCACACATCTTAACTTACATGGCCATCTTGGGAGATTCAGTTTCATGTTAGGTTACTCGTTGACTCGAGTTTACCCATGCTGACTAGGCTAGTTAGACATGTTGATGTGCTGATCTAAATATAATAAGTCGGATATCAGATCTACTGATTTAAAAGAGATCTAAACCTAAATCTTCTCACTAAATATTAAGTCTATAGGTCTTCCATCATTGTAGAGATGCGGATGCCTTCCTGATGTTGATCATTCTCGACTGGTTACGGTGGTTCAGTTGCATTAAGAAGGTACAACCACTCTATTAAATTTGATGCCCAGGGTAGAGATCGGGTTGGGTCCAATAACTATTAGGTAAGGGTCCCAATGATGGCTTTGCACCCACTGGTGAATGATGGGTCTGATTTAACTAAAAAATATGCTAATAACTGTTAGGTAAGGCCACAGGACTTAGAGACCAAGCCCACTGCATCTTGCTTAGTGAAGCAATAGACAAAGTGTTGTCCACTCATTGGTCTGTACTCATCAATAACTGTTAGGTGAGATATGTATAGATTAATGGGACCACAGTATCCACTTGAAATCGATCGTGTATAGGTTTCTATTTCTCCACCCGAAGAGTGTGAGAGATTCGAGAAACTAGTGGGAGCCTTTATTTATTTTTAAAGTCTCTAGAATAAATAATCTTATAAGTATAAATATCTAACTAAAAACTAGTCTCTCTATAGATAACCATATCGAGTACCAGCCCTTTAGCCCATATCCTTGATACCGATAGGTTGATTGGTACCAACTACAAAAACTGGCTCCAAAATCTGAAAATCATTCTCAGCTTTAAAAAACTGACCTATGTCCTTGACCAGAAAATGCCTGTGTTACCTACTCGTCCATCCCTGATCAACGATCTACACTTAAGAAATAAATCGATGAAGATAACAAGGCAAAGTGATATATATTAGCACCCATATCCAATGATCTTTAGCGACAGCATGAAGATATGAGGACTGCCAGAGAGATGCTGACTCACCTGTAAGAGTTGTATGGTGAGCAGAGTCGCACAGCTTGCTTTGAGGTCTCTCGGAGACTTTTCAGAGCGAAGATGCATGATGGACAGTCTGTCAATGATCATTATTTGACAATGATCAAGGATATAGAGGAGCTTCAGAAGCTCAATATGAACATGGATAAGAAATTACAGGTGGATCTGATCCTCCAGTCTCTTCTTAAATCATATGGGCAGTTCATCATGAACTACCGTATGAATAAAATCCATAGCACTTTACTTGAGTTATTGAATATGCTGGTAACAGCAGAGGTAACCTTGAAGAGTTCAAGGGGCATAGTTCTAGCGGTGAAGTGGGCTTTCTCCAAAAGAAAGTCTTTTTTCAAGAAGAAAAAAAAAGCCCACGAAGAAGCAGAAGAATGAGATCAAGCCTAATAAATAAGTTTCGAAGAAGGCCGATGACAAAGAAAAGTGTTTTCATTGCAACGTCGAAGGCCACTGGAGAAGAAACTGTCTGGCCTACCTGGCGACTGTCAAGAGCAGGAAGAAGGATGGACCTTTTGAAGGTATGTCTGATATACTCGTTATTGAAACTAATCTAACGGTTTCCTCTTCTTCTAGTTGGGTTCTAGATTCTGGATCAAGTGCTCATTTGTGCACTTCTATGCAGAGTCTTGAAGAAGTAAGAGGGCTGAGGGAAGGCGAGATCATTCTTCGAGTCAGTAATGGACCAAGAGTTGCTACTGTGGCCGTCAGAATCTACCCCCTGTGACTATCATTAGAACTTAGTTTATTTTTAAATGACTGTTATTATATACCTGTAGCCAGTAGAAATTTGATTTCTATCTCTATGCTGGCATAGGATAACTATAATTTTTATTTTAATAAAGATATGTATTTAATTTATTTTAAAAATAAAATTATTGCATGTACTTTTTTGATTGACGGTCTTTATCATTTGCATACAGATGCGAGTGTAAATATTAACGAGTAAATTATGAATGTCATAGGATCTAAGAGACCTAGAGATAAGATTAGCAAAAAGTATCTGTGGCATCTTAGGCTAGGCCATATTAGAGAGGAAAGACTCAACAAACTGAAGAAAAATGATCTTCTCAGACCATTGACTTTTGAGTCTTATCCAGTTTGTAAATCATGTATTCAAGAAAAAATGGTCAAGCTACCCTTTGTGGGATAAGGAGAAAGGGCCACTGAGATACACTACAAAAAAAAAAGTTTCTGTAATAGAATTATTTGCGATGCAAGTATTTTCATCACCACTAATAACATTTACGATGAAAAATAAAATTAGTCACAAATAATAAAATATTTATGATAAAAATATTTTTTCATCGTAAATAGTTGCATATTAGCGATGAAAAAATTATTCCATCATAAATATAAATTATTTGTGATGAATATTTTCATCATAAATAATACATCATTTATTTTAATTTTAAATTTTTAAATATTTATCATAAAAATATTTTTATCATAAATAATTTAAGTATTTATGATGAAAAAAGTTTTTTCATTGATAATAACTTTATTCTCAATGAAAATAATTTCATTGGTATATTTAAAAAAAAATAAAAAATTTAAAAATTATAGATTATTTATGATAAAAATATTATATCATAAATAATTAAGTATTTATGATGAAAAAAATTTTCCATCATAAATACTCTTATTTATGATAAAAATATTTTTATCATAAATAGTTAAAAAATAAAAATTAAAAAAAATAAAAAATTACTCATTATTTGTAATAAAAATTTTTCATTATAAATAATCATTTTTTATGATGATAAAAAATTTTTCATCATAAATACTTGATTATTTATGATGAAACACTTTTCATTGCAAATAGTTAAAAAAAATAAGAAATTTAAAAAAATTAAAAATTACTAATTATTTATGATAAAAATTTTTCATCATAAATAAAAGCTTTTTATGTTGAAATTTTTTTTTATCATAAATACTTAATTATTTTCGATAAAAATTTTCATCATTGATAGTTAAAAAAATCAAAAATTTAAAAAAAAATCAAAAGTTGATTATTATTTGTGACTAAAATTTCTATCATAAATAAATTATTTTTATGATGAAAAAATATTTCATCATAAATACTAGATTATTCATGATAAAATTATTTTTATCATAAATACTTAAAAAAATTAATACTTTAAAAAAATTAAAAGTTAATTATTATTTATGATGAAATTTTTCATCATAAATAATGATTATTTATGATAAAATTTCTATTTTTATCATAAATATATTTATTTATGATAAAAATATTTTCATCATCAATATGTAAAAAAAATTAAAAATTTAAAAAAATTATAAAATTTAATTTTTTGATTTTGTGTAAGGCAACTGCATCTATTTTTTATAGCAGTTGTATACATCTTTTATCTTTTTACATGGTAAAGAAGCAAATGTGAGTTATGATCCAGACTGAACTTTTTGTATGAAAAAATTATATGAAAGTGGATGATATTCATAGATGATAATGAATAGATCTTTTTAAATAAAATGAGCTATATATTTATTTACGATGTAAAATTCATCTGTTTATCGCTGTCACTGTTACCAATGATATCAATGAATCTTTCTGATGGAGTGTCTATCTTAAACTGCATAAAAAACCTTTTTTCATGTAGAAACCATATAGTTAAGCAGTGCATTCTAGCATGGCTTCCATAATCTTGAAAAGTACTATGCTTTTCGCATCTATCGATGCGCAAATGTATCTCTGTAGGAGTTCCAATCATGAGAAGATAAATAATACGAGTACTCATCTTTCTAGCAATGTAAAGCATAAATATGAGCTTGTACTTTATAACACAACTTGCACTACCAGTAAGTCTGCTTTGATTCTGGTTAATTGCTAGATCTTTGATGCTCACATAATTTTTGAGAAAATTTTCAAGCTCGATCCTTACATGCATGCAATATACAAGCTTCTAGACCTCTAACTTCCTATCCTTATCTTATCCTTCAAATCTCAATTTTGATAGATTTCTTTCACGATCTCAGAATCACCACGATATTCCCATACTCTGATCTTCAGAATGAGGACTCCAAGAAAAAGATGAGCTTCTTGAAAATTGAAAGCCTCAAAGCTATCGATCTCCCATAGTGTCCATTCTATTGCGGAAGTCAAAGAGCTGTTCTTATAACAATTATTAGTGATGTAAATTGAACTTTTCATCATAATTATATTTTTTATGTATGTAATTTTTTTAGAGAAAAAAGTTTTTTTTGAAGAAAAAATAATAAATTACTATTTATATAATTTTTTTAATTAATAAAAAATTAATTTTTTGATAAAATTATTTTAAATTTTTTTTAGACCAAAAATTAATTTTTCATCAGCAACCATATTTTAAAAATATTATTTTATTAAATTTTTGTGAATAAAAAATTTGTTAATTGAAAAAAAATTTATTAGCGATGAAAATTATTTTCATTGGAAAAACTATTTTAAAAATATATTTTTTAATTTTTTTTGAAAGAAAAATTATTAGAGGGAAAATTTTTTTTTTTTGATGGTATTTATTAGCAATGAAAAATTAAATTTTCATTGCTAATAAGATTATTAATGATGAATTTCTTTTTCATTGCCAATAATTTATTTTTGGATGAAATTTTTTTAGAAAAAAATTTTTTTCATGGAAAAAATTTTTTGACAAAAATTATTGATGATGAAAATTAAAATTTTGTTGCTAATAAATTTATTAATGATGAATTTTTTTTCATCATCAATATTTTTTTTGATAAAATTTTTTTTAAAGAAAAAATTTTTTTAGTGAAAAAAATTTTTTTGGCAAAAATTATTGGTGATGAAAATAATTTTTCGTCACTGATAATATTATTAGTGATGAAAATTTTGGTCACTAATAGTTCTGCATTCAATGCACGTTAATTCGATGTCTCTTCGTGCGAAACCCTCTTCCTTCCCCTCTCCCTCTCCCCTCTCCCCTCTTCGAGCTCTCCCCGCTCACCTCTCCTCTCTCCATCCGATATTTCCCTCTCCCCTCTCCCTCTCCCTCTCCGAGCTCTCTCCCCCTCTCTTCGCATCGACGAGCACCTCTCCTCCATCGCCGCCATCGTTGCCGTCCACGCCCCTAGTTGCCTTGCCATCCGCACCTCTCCACCACCGTTGCCGTCCATGAAAACCTCTTCCTTCCTCACTTCCAATGCCGTCGTTGCCGTCTGTCGTCTGTTGGAGGTGAGGGTACTTCCAACCCTTTTTTTTTTGGTTGATCGGGCCATCGAGGTGCAGAGAGGGGGCCGTGGGTGGTCGGGGGCGACATGGGGGCAAGGAGGGGGTCAGCCGACAGAGGGGGTTGCATGGTGGGGGTGGGTGGCCAGGGGCGACATGGGGGTAGGGATGGGGTCGGGGGGCGGTCGGGACGACATGGGGGCGGGGAGGGGGTCATGGGTGGCCGGGGGCGACACGAGGTCGGGGAGGGGGTCGACCAATGGAGGGGGTTGCAGGGGTGGGTGTGGGTGATCGGGGGTGACATAAGGGTGGGGCTGGGGTCCGGAGGTGGCCAGGGGTGACATGGGGCTGGGGAGGGGGCTGTGGGCAGTCGGGGGCGACACAGGGGTGGGGAGGGGGCCGTGGGCTATCAGGGGTGACACAGGACCGAGGAGGGGGTCGGTCGATGGAGATGGGGTCTGGAGGCAGTCGAGGGTGACACGGGGGCGAGGAAGGGGCCATGGGTGGTCGGGGGCGACATTAGGCCAGGGAGGGGGTTAGCCGGTGGAGATGGGGTCAAGGGGCGGTCGAGGGTGACATGGGGGTGGGGAGGGGGCCATTGGCGGCCAGGGAAGGGGTCAACCGGGGAGGGGTGGGTGACGGCAAGGAAGGAGGAAGGGAAGAGAGAAACGATGGAGAAAAAATAGAAAAAAAATATAAAATATAAAAAATATAAAAAAAATTAAATATTAATCAAATATTTTATTATTTGATTAATGAAAATAAAATCTGGATCATGGTCCAAATTGGATTGAGGTCGGGATCTGGGTCAAGATCCCGATTTGGATTGGGATCCAGATCGAAATCTGATCAGAATCCGAATTGGGATTCGAGTCACAGGGGGTTGGGGAGGGCGGCACCGCTATAGGGGGTGGGTCGCATGGGGTGGGTGACGGTGGTGGTGCCACTGGAGTGGGGGTCACAGGGGCCGAATCCAGACGGTGCAGGTTAGGTGATGGCATCAGTGCCATGGGAGCGGGGGTTGTGGGTGGCCGAGTTCGAAGCTCGTTTAGGGGAAAAAATATGCATCATGGGTCATTGATGATTTTTACCTAGTAATCATTCTTGGAGGACCTGTTATAACCAATACTTTGATGGTAAGTCCGACCGGCATCTGCCACCTAAGGAGTTAAGTGGAGCAGAAGTTTTAGATCAACTTAAAGTCATTGAAAACATCCAATTTGAAAAAAATATCGGGTACTCACAAATGGAAGCGTACTAAAGCTAAGCTGAATGGATGAAGCGAAGCATTTTTTTTGAACTACCGTATTGGAAGCAGCTACTACTTCATCATAATCTGGATGTAATGCACGTTGAGAAGAATATTTGTGATAATATCATCGGTACTATATTGAACATCCCAAAAAAAATCAAAGATAGTACAAAAGCTCACCTTGATTTGCAAAAAATAAAAATTCGATCGGAGTTGTATTTAGTTCATTGAGGTGATAGATTTTTTATGCCACCTATATGTTATTTGCTGTTTGGTAAGGAAAAGAAGAGTTTCTGTAGATGGTTCAAAATCGTAAAGTTTTCTGATGCATATGCTTCAAACGTATTGTGATGTATTGGGAATAACGACGGTAGTATCTCTAGCTTAAAAAATCATGACTCCCATATGATGATGCAACGCTTGCCTCCTATGGTCATGCATGGCTATTTGGATGGTGATGTTCAAACTGCATTGATTGAGTTGGGAGTGTCTTTCGAAAATTATGTTGTCAAAAATTAAACATTAACTTACTTGAAAAATTTGAGAAGGATATCGTACTCATTCTTTGTAAGTTAGAAAAAAAATTTTCAACATCATTTTTTGATGTTATGGTGCATCTGGCTATTCATCTTCCAAAGGAAGCTCTTTTGACCGAACCGATACATTATCGGTGGATGTATCCTATTGAAAGGTAAAGAAATTATACGTACTTTATCATATCAGTTACAAGATATAAATATATTTCTAAAATTTAAATTTATTTTTATTTATAGATTTTTGTGTATCCTAAAAAGTATGTGTACAATAAAGCATGGCCTGAAGGATCTATAGCGGAAGCATACGTAGCTACGGAGTGTGTTATGTTCTGCTCGATGTATCTTGACGATATCGAAATAAGATTCAATCGTACAGATTGTAATGTAGACTGTGAACAGAGTAACAATAAACCGACGCTGTCTATATTTAAACAAATGGTTCGACCCATTGGTGGAAGGAGATATGAATTTATGGACGTGAATGAGCTATCCAAGGTACATTTTTACATTCTAAATAATTATGAAGAAATTGAAAATTTTATTGAGTAAGTACCATCTTAGCATACTATTTAATATTCTAAGTAATTTTTTCATGTCGATATAAAATAAAAAATCATGACTTGTTGCAGTGAGCACAAGAGTACACTATACAGAGAGAATAATATGGATGCTGAGAAAATTTGTAAAATAATTTGGTGATCTTGTAAGTTGCACTAATAATATATTATTTTTAATAATTATAAAAATAATTATTGAAACTAATATAATTTTTTATGTTATGATATAGATGAAATATAAGCATTTCAATAAAGAAGAGGGTGCGACTGATGAGTTGTATGATTTAGCATGTGATTCTGATTGAAAGGTTAACCACTATGCATCCTGTATCATTGGAGGAATGAGATTTCACATAAGGGAGCTTGAGATGCAACGATGGACCAAAAGTAGTAGGATTGCTATGATAGGATATGAAGGAGAAGAAGAGATTGAATATTATGGTGTACTGATAGATATTATAAAATTAAAATATGGATCCAGTAATTCTGTATTCTTATTTCAGTGTGAATGGTGAGATATTAGCAATAAAAAGATCGGTATTTGTATCGATCCATACTTTATCAGTGTAAATTTTATAAGAACATGGTACCAAAATGAGCCGTATATATTAGCAACTCAAGCAAAACAAATAATATATTTGAAGGATCTAAGTATTGAGGTAACTAGCATGTCGTACAAAAAATAATACCTAGAGACGTATATGACATACTAACCCAATTAGAGATGGATGAAAATTCGGATTGACATGAAGAGGAAGCTTTTCAAGAAGAAGAATAAATATTTACCGAGCTTCTTGTTGATGAAGAACTTGTAACAGCTCCTTTGAATAGGGCTGATTTGCCGTCCAACGAAGTTGAAGCTGATTTTGTATTTAATCTTGATAAGTCAGAGGACAACGATCCGTTCATAAATGATGATGAGATAGAAGACGACATATATGTCAATTATTGTGATTTGGAGGAGGATCTATATATCGAGAAAGATATGAATATTGATGAGTAGATCTATATTCTTTGTTCAATCTTCTCTTACAATAATAGTATGCGATATAATTCTATTCACTAGAATATAATTTATTTATTATTATTATTATTCAATATTATATTTATTTATATATCAAAAATTATAGGTATGGCATCAGGAGAGAGACGATGACATTCGCGTTCGCAGTCTACCCCGGAGGCTGAGGCACCTTCACTGATTTCCACTGCCACACCAGCTCCGTCGCCAGAGGGTCCTGCACTGGTAGGTCCGAGTGAGGTAGATTTGAGTGGTATTATTATATTTTTTATATAATAAAATTTATTTTTTTTATTTGGATAGCTATCATACTAATGATTTATTTATTATTGTTTCAAGTTAGTCTCCACCAGTAGTGAGGTGAGGGTGAAGTCCATCGAAAAACCTCACTCTAGAGTATTGGAGATGCGAGTACCCAGGACAACGTCTCCGTATTAAGATACCACCTGACTACACTAAGCCCATTAGGAGATGGTGCGAGCCATGGTAGACCTAGCTGGGCATCATATGCCGCAGCTATGCCCCCATGATACTTTTTGATTGGCGTCATATTGTACCGGCTCAGAGAGAAGTATTCTACACCCAATTATAGATAAAATAAATTATATTGTGAATATTTAATTAGCATGATATTCTTCTAATATTTGTTATTCGCAGGATGTATTTGATATTATTGATTTTGAGGAGGATCGCGTGCGGCAAGCTGTGGATGCTCATTTATCTTTGCATTTCAAGGAGTATCGCCACTACATCTGTCAGCAATGGTACCATATGATGTAGGATCATGGGATGGAGGTAATGCGGCAGTGGTCCTATGACAGCATCACTATGGATGATTGGGCTCTCATATGCTAGCATTACGAGGATCCGACATATCAGGTTACACATCTAATTTTTTTTTTTTTTAGAGTTTAATGATTGAATCATTTATTCGTAAATTCAATTTATTACCTACTAATTTGACTGCTAACTGTACAGAGACAGTGTGCCCAGAATGCCGTGAATTGGGTCAGACAGACCGTATCACATTATGGAGGTTCGAAGTCGTTCGCTTGTCATATGGGATAGATGGTAAGTAATTTCTAATTAGTATATTTAACTCTCTAACTATTTAAATTTTTTTTAATTAATTATTTTTAAATTATAGAAAGATGCAGAGAGTGACAAGCTTTCGGGTAGGATCGATATCTACCAGTGGATCTACCAGCGATGGTCAGGAGAGTGGACGATGGGGAGCCAAAAGCTTTTTGTATATTTTTCTAATTATTTTTTTCATTCGTAGTTTGATTTTTAGTACAAAATTAAAATAGCTATAACTTTAATTTTCAAGACCGTATGATAGACATCAGATCCCAGCCTACCCCTAAGGGCTCGACCACATCCATAGATGATGACATCTATGATCAAGTGCTTGGTATGAGACCCTATTATGTTAGGGGTCTAGGGCATGGGATCAGTGCTCCCTCATCTTCATGCTCGTCCAGGGCTGACATCCATGCTACCTGCGATGCTCGGTTGGCAGAGGTGCAGAGGCAGGCTAAGTAGTAAGTTGATGAGTTGATTGCATGCGTTGATGAGTACCAGTGACTCTAGATCCAGATGATGGAGTGGATAGCATAGATGGAGCAGATGATGTAGCTGATGAGGCAGCAGCAGGCCGGTCCGAGCTTTTTTGAGCGCTCTCCTTCCTCAGTCTGTTTCCCTTCTATAGATGCCGACACTTGATGGCTTATTTATGTAGCTTTTTATTTTTATTTTAGACCTCTTATAATTTTAATTTAATATAATAAATGATAAAATTTATTTATAGATTTATTGTGTGAATTTTTTATTTTTAATTTATAAAAAATATTATAAATATAAATTAAATATATATATTCATAAATTATTTTTAAAAAATAAGTGTAAATTATTAGTGATGAAATTATTTTTGATAAAATATTGATCACCAAAAAACATATTAGCGATGAAAAATTGATCATAAATAAATTTTTTAATAAATTTAAAAATATCAAAATTTTATGTTTAATTAATAATGATGAAAATATTTTTATCATAAATAATTAAAAATTTATTAGCAATAAAAATTTACATCGAAAATTATAATATTTATGATGTAAAATATACGTCACTAATATTTTTTTAAATTTAATTTTTATAAAAATTTTTAATTAAATTAATAGTGATGAAAATATTTTCATCATAAATAATTGATAATTTGTTAGTGATAGAAATATGCATAAAAAATTATCATATTTGTGATGAAAAATTTATGTCACTAATATTTTTTTAAAATTTTATTTTTATAAAAGTTTTTTATTAAATTAATAGTGATAAAAATATTTTCATCATAAATAATTGATATTTATTAGTGATGAAAATATTTATAAAAAATTATCATATTTATGATGAAAAATTTATGTCGCTAATATTTTTTTAAATTTTATTTTTATAAAAATATTTAATTAAATTAATAGTGATGAGAATATTTTCATCGTAAGTAATTGATAATTTATTAGTGATAAAAATTTATGTCAAAAATTATCATATTTGTGATGAAAAATTTACGTCGCTAATATTTTTTTAATTTTCATAAAAAAATTTAATTAAATTAATAGCGATGAATATGATTTATCGTAAATAATAATTTTTTTATTAGTAATGTAATATTTCATCATAAATTATATTTTTTTTATGATTAAAATTTTTCATCATAAATAGTTTTTAAAAAAAAAAATTAATAAAAAAATTTTTGATCGATAATATCGATTATTGGTGATAAAAAAAATTTTTTCATCGTAAAAAATTATCAACGACGTCATTATTTGTGATAAAATATTAGCGATGATAATTTCGTCACTAATAACTATTACAGACAAATTTTTTATACCGCTAATATCATGTTCTGTTATAGTGATATTAGTCCTAGCACACACTGATGTGTGTGGTCCATTTGATGTACAAGCCAGAGGTGGCTATATTTACTTCATAGCTTTTACCGATGATTATTCACAGTATGGGTTTGTGTATTTGATGCACCGAAAGTCTGAAGCTTTTGAAAAGTTCATAGAGTTCAGACATGAAGTAGAAAAATAGACTAAAAAACCTATAAAGATTCTTCAATCAGATCGAGGAGGAAAATACCTTAGTGGAGAATTTTGACCCTATCTTAAGGATAATGGCGTAGTCTTACAGTAGACACCTCCAGAGATACCTCAGCTCAATGGGATATCCGAAAGGAGGAACGAATCCTATTATATATGATCTGATCTATGATGAGCTTCACAGATCTTCCTGTCTTTCTCTAGGGACATGCTTTATTTTCTACGATTCATCTTTTGAATCGGGTTCTCTCTAAATCCGTTCCTATCATATCATATGAGTTATGGTATGGTAAGAAACCAACTCTTGGGTGCCTCAAGATTTGGAGATGTCTGGCCCATGTCAAGCAACAACAGGCAGACAAGTTAGAGGCAAGATCCTTTAGGGCTCGCTTTATAGGGTATCCTAAGAAAACTATGGGATACTATTTCTATCTTCCTGAGGATTACAATGTGATTATGAGCCATCATGTCGTCTTCTTAGAAAAAGAGTTTATCCAAGATGGAGGCAGTGGGAGGAAGATTGAGCTCGAAGAGAAAGTCTCTGAAGAACATCAAGTCTAAGAATCTGAACCCAATAATGAGCTAATAGATGGATACCTCTTCCATCTCGTAGATCAAGTAGGGTCTCCCATCTTCTTGATGTAGGAACCAGATCTAGGGTTTCAGGGTTAGAGCTTGAAACCTTTTCAAGATCATACAGCAGAAGACTAAAATAAATCAAAATTTATTTTTTAAAATCAGAGAATCCCTAGATCTAAGATCCTATTACATGATTATTACATAGCATTAAATTATAAATTAAAATATATAAATATAGCATGAACTACATGTTGATCATATCAACATGTTTCTATACCACATCTAATATATGTATTAAACAATAGATCAGATCTATTACCTTGCAAGTTAGATGCTCTAACCTTGCTGATCCGGGCTTAAGGATGATGTTGCAAGCCGCACACACGTCCGGCCTCTAGGAGTCATCCACACGAGCCCACGAATCTCGATCAGAAGTCTTGCTTCAGGAAATCAGCACAGTATGCTAGTACTGCGCTGATCCTTCTTTGATGGTTGATCAGGTACCTCCTTCTTCTTGATTTGGACTCTTCCAAAGATGAAAAGTAGAAGGAGGAGTTTCAAATTTGAGACACTCTTAGAAAACTCAAGATAGAGGGAGGAAAGATATGAAAACAAAAACCCTAGAAGAAAACCCTCTTCTTCTTCACATTTTTCTCTCTAGACACCCAAACTTGCATCTTTTATATCTCCATGACCCAAAGGTATTTCTCTCTTATTTTTGGATGGCACAAAGTTCTCTCAAATCTCTAATTTTACCTAAAATTTTATGAAGAAAATCATCTTATATAGAGAGATATGATAGAGTCCTTGTCTAGGTCAAACACCTAGTCAAGGCTTATCCAAACATGGCAAGTTAAGGGACGCCCAACTCTTGAGCACCTCCTCCATATTTTCATATATGGATCACCAACAAAGGGTGCACAATGTAAACCCTAAAAGCCACAAAAATTCCAAAAAAAATTTGGATAAATTCGGTGCAAAATTGAAAGAGTTTTGGATTTCTAAAACTCTATCTCATAGAATTCGAAATCCAAACTTATTCCTTTTAGATTTGATCCAAACCACCTTCCATGTAAGAAAGAAGAGAGGAGACCTTTTGTGAACATGGGAGAGATCTGGGAGAGGGCTTTTGTCACACAAAATAAGTGGAGATTGGCATTGAATAAGAGAGAGGGCGTGGAGAAGGTTTATGTGGCGCAAGGTGGAATCTTAGTCTTACTAGGATTCTATCTTATGACTTGTTTTAATTTGGTTTCTCAAATCAAATCAAATCAAAATTAGATCAACCCAATTAAAATAAGTCTTAACCAAATTAAAAACCTAATTTAATCAGATTAAATTAGATTTAAATCTGATTTAATTTTCTAATCAAATTAGAAATTAGATTGACCCAAGTCCTAGTTGAACTAGGACTAGTTTTTCCTTGCACTTGGCTTATCCAATAAACCAATTGGACTTGATCCAATCAAGCCCAAACTAAATCTAATTAAATCATATTTAATTAAACTTAATCTCAGCCCATTGGCTTAATCAAATTAAGCCAATTAGCAATCGAATTGCTAATCGATCCTCCTGCAACACTTGCACTGGGTTAAATGTCAATCATATTGATCATTTAACCCTAGAATGATTCTTAATCGTTGATCAACTATCCGATCGGATCATGAACTCTAATGTGTGTGACCTCATAGGTCCGAACCTAAGCCAGTAGTATAGGAATAAATTTCTATACCAATCGAAGTGACCATCTAGCAATGGTACCCGACGACCGGATAGGTCGAATGTGTAGAACAACATCCTTAGAACCCATGCAGATATAGTTTTCATATAATTCATCCCCTTGACCAAAATGATCATAGGATACCCTAGAGTTCAACTGTCAACTCTGATCAGGTTATCCACATTGTATTTCAAAATATCAAATCCATCTAATGGATTACCCTGGCCAAGGTTTTGCTAAATTGAAATACAGCGACTCATTCTTCTCCAACTCTTGGAGTGGTCAATCCCATCTCGATCGCACTCTGACTTCACAAGTACTTGACTGTGCCCAGAAGCCTTCCATCTCTGAATTAAAAATTCAGTTAGTCCAGTACCAAAGCACAGTGAGTTGCTTGCAAGTCACTGAGGCGATCTCAAGTCTAAGGGACACTTATACCTATATCCCATCAGAGACATTCTCGACAGTAGAATACTCTGAAGTTGGTCACGTTCAATGATGATGTACCCTTACATCTCACCTGTATGCCATACCAGTGTCTCCACACTCCTTGGTTAAGAGGACAACCAACCCATATGGCCTACAGCGACCTATGCTCGATAGAAGCTGTCGTCCTTATTAACAGCTTATCATTTGGTCGTGAACAGTTTTAAGGACTAATCGATAAATCCTCTCTTTATCGAACTTAAATAGTCCTAAGGACTTCATCATAACAACGGAGTTCATTAGAAGATGAAAGCTTATGATGAAGATGCCAAATATATTTTATTTATTAACAAATCAATTACAATACTTGGTTGCTCAACCGTCAACAGCTTGACGATTGGTTTTTTGGGACACATTTCCCAACAAATCCCACTTGTCCTAAAGCCACTCGGCACAGTATCTAATACCCATCTTCGACTTGTGGTTGTCAAACTCCTTTATCGTCAGGGCTTTAGTGAAGGGGTCGGCTAGGTTCTCCTTTCCGTCGATCTTCTGAAGGTTGACGTCATCTCGATCCACGATCTCTCAGACCAGGTGGAAGCGGTGCAAGATGTGCTTCGTCTGCTGATGTGCTTTGGATTCCTTCACCTGAGCTATGGCACCAGTGCTGTCACAATAGAGCAGGACTGGACCATCGAGGGAGGGTGCTACTCCGAGCTCGTTAATGAATTTCCTCAGCCACACAGCTTCCTTCACGGCATTCGATACTGCGATGTACTCCGCTTCACAAACAGAGTCCGCCACAGTATGTTGCTTGGAACTCTTCCAGCAGATGGCTCCACCATTCAGAGTAAAGATATAACCCGACACACTCCTGCTGTCATCATAGTCAGATTGGAAGATAGAGTCTGTGAACCCCACAAGTTTCAGATCTGACTCGCCATAAACCAACCATTGGTCCTTAGTATTTCTCAAATACTTAAAGATGGCTTTAACCACTTTTCAGTGATTTTCTCCAGGATCAGATTGGTATCTACTCACTACTCCTAGTGAGTATGCCACATCTGGTCTTGTACATATCATGGCGTACATGATAGATCCCACGGCTGAAGCATATGGGACTCTACTCATACGCTCTCTCTCTTCAGGAGTTGTCGGACAATCCTTCTTAGAGAGAGAAATTCCTTGGCCTATCGATAGATAGCCCTTCTTGAAATTCTCCATGCTGAACCTCTTCAACACAGTGTCTATGTACATGGACTGGGATAACCCAAGCATCCTTTTAGATCTATCCCTATAGATCTTCATCCCTAGGATATAGGATGCTTCACCCAAGTCCTTCATGGAGAACTGTGATGACAACCAAACTTTTATTCTCTGTAGTGCGGAGATGTCATTCTCGATTAAGAGAATGTCATCCACGTACAAGACAAGGAATACCACAACTGGACCATTTGCCATTTATAGATGTAGGGCTCTTCTCCATTCTTAATGAAGCCATACGTTTTGATCACCTTATCAAAATACATGTTCCAACTCCGAGAAGCTTGCTTCAATCCATAAATGGATCTATGAAGCTTGCACACCTTGGACTCATCTGTGGATGTAAACCCCTCAGGTTGTATCATATACACCTCTTCGGTCAGCTCTCCATTCAGAAAAGCTGTCTTTACATCCATCTGCCAGATCTCATAATCCAGATGGGTAGCTATTGCAAGCATTATCCGAATGGATTTGAGCATTGCCACAGGAGAAAATATCTCGTCATAGTCAATACCATAACGTTGACGATACCCCTTGGTGACCAGACGGGCTTTATAGGTCTCCACCTTTCCGTCTGCACCCCTCTTCCTTTTGAAGACCCATTTACACCCAATGGGTTTAACCCCTTCAGGTGGGTCAACCAATGTCCATACATCGTTGACCTTCATGGACTCCATTTCGGATTTCATGGCTTCAAGCCATTTCTCAGAATCAGGTCTCTGCATTGCATCCATATAGGTGATCGGATCCTCATTATTCTCATCAAGTTCGATGGGATCACCGTCCCGGACCAAGAAACCGTAGTATCTGTCCGGCGACGCGGTACTCTACCGGATCGCCTTAATGGTGCAGGTATATTGGGCTCCGGATCTGATCTAATCATATCCGACTCAGGTTCAGCTATTGGTGTCGGTCCTTCTACCTGTTGAACTTCATCAAGTTCAACCTTAGAGGCAACGGTTCCTTCACCAAGGAACTCCTTTTCTAAAAAGATTGTCTTAAGGCTGACGAACACCTTTTGTTCATCAGCATGGTAGAAAAAATATCCTTTTGTCTCTTTAGGGTACCCTATGAATGAGTATTTGTCAGACCTAGGTCCAAGTTTATCTGTGACTAATCGTTTGACATAGGTCGGGCACTCCCAGACCCTAAGGTGTGAAAGTACTGGCTTACGCCCTGTCCATATCTCATATGGAGTCTTAATTACAGACTTACTTGGAACCCTATTTAACAGATAACAGGCCGATTCGAGTGCATATCTCCAGAAGGATATCGGCAAGCTAGCAAAACCCATCATGGATCAGACCATATCTAACAGAGTCCGATTTCTCCTTTCAGACACACCATTATGCTGTGGTGTTCCTCGAGGAGTCCATTGGGAGAGAATCCCATTCTCTCCTAGATATGTGAGAAATTCACTAGAAAGGTATTCTCCTCCTCGATTAGATCGAAGAGTTTTAATACTCTTCCCAGTTTATTTTTTTACTTCACTTCGGAATCGTTTGAACATTTCAAATGAATCCGACTTATGTTTCATCAGATAGATATATCCATATCGGGATAGGTCATCCGTGAAAATTATGAAGTAGAAATATCCACCTCTAGCACTGGTGCTCATGGGCCCGCATACATCAGTATGTATTAGGCCCAAGAGCTCAGTAGCTCTCTCACCTTTTTCAATAAAAGGTGACTTGGTCATTTTACCAAGAAGACAGGACTCACAGGTTGGAAGTGATTCACAATCACTGACTTCGAAGATTTCCTCTTGAGTCAACCTGTTTATTCTGTTCTTGTTTATATGACCTAGCCTACAGTGCCATAAGTAGATATCTGACACACTATCTAATCTAGGGTGCTTGCCAGTTGAATAGACTCTTATTGGGCTTGATCTTTTTGGTCTGGCTCTGCACTGATGTCCCAGCCTGAACTTGCACCTTCTTCACTTTCTTCTTCTTGTTCTTCTTCTCTTTCTCAAAGGGTCGAGAACCAAAAGACGAACCTCCCACTAAGTTCACTGACTCCTTGTGAAGTTGGTGATCATTCTCAAAGTTCTGAAGCAACCCCAGTAACCCGTGGTAGTTCTCTTCAGGCTTTGTCATTCTATAATGAGTGAGGAATGGGAGATAAGACTTGGGCAGCGAGTTCAGTATTGCATCTTTTCCAAGCTGCTCATGCAAGAGAAAGCCAAGTTTGCTCAATCATTCCATCAGCTCGATCATGTACAATACATGATCAGTGACAGAGGCACCATCCCGTATTTTAGCGTTGAAGATGGCACAACAAGTCTTGTGCCTCTTGACGTCATCGGATGTGCCAAAGGCATCCTCCAACACTTGAAGCATGTCCTTTGGCTGAGCCATCTCCAATCTGCGACTAAACTCGTCGCTCATGGTAGCCAGCATGATACAGCGCACCATGGTCCGGTCACTGAGCCACTTCTTGTAAGTGTCTCTGACTGTTCCACATGCATTGACAGCTAGCTCCTCAGGTGCAAGATCCATTATCACATATAGGATTCATTCATGCTCCAGGACTATCTTCAACTTTCGATACCAGCTACCGAAGTTGGATCCCACCAACTTATCATTGTCCAACAATGATCGGAGCGATAGGGAAGTGGCCACATTTACACAAAGGAGAACCATAACCTAATTAGTAATTGATTCATTAAACCTAAAGATTTGGACTTTAATCAAAAGGTTTCTCCCACTATTTTATTCGAATTGGTAGCCTCTACCTCCAATTCGAGGAATTATCCTAATTCCTTAGTGGGTACTAGAATCCACTTAGACTGCACACAAGCCCAACTTTGGTTGGCCAACCCATGTACATCTAAGGGTAGGTTCATAACCAATTGTTTCTCTAAATAATTTCTAGTAATTTTAATTTTGTCCCAGAAACCTAATCAGTAGGCTTTGGCCTCCACTATAAGGATCCGGTTAGGTCCAACCATTAACATGATCATACTTGGTGTATCTAACCAATGAAGGATTAAGCCCAACTTTGGTTGGCTCACCTAACCACCATTAGAGAGACACTTCCAAGTCATCATATGATGAGTGATAATTCCATTAGTCAACAAGCACCAGGCCTTTGGGTCTGTAATGATTATTGAGTTAATGGACTCATTATCAAACACCTTAATGGGAGGCTATGACTCAGTTATCTCTATAACTTTATCATTTTAAGGACCTAATAATTTTAGAAGATTTAAATAATATAGAGGATGAGGTCAGATGAACCAGCTTATCATGATCCTCCCACTAGCTTCACCAAGTCAGCTTAAGGGAGACCATTAAAAGGGCTGGTCTAGGAGCACCTAAATCAGTCACACTGATTTACCTAGCTGACATGGGTCAGCTCGAATAGTCAAGTGATTCGATCAAAACATAATTTCACCAAGAGGCCAGGTAAGTTCGATCAGTGGGAGGGTCTGCCAAAGCTTGCCTTAGACACCATCAGAAATGGCCAGGTAAGCGGGCTCCCAATTAAAAACCACCGGTCTGGTTTACCTTAGACACCAACTAGTTTAATTAGTTTCGATTAGATCAACCTAACAGTTCGTGCTAGACCGCTTAGCCAAAAATCAAGTCCATTTGGTTCTCGTTAAAGACATGGACTTGACCAACTACAACTATTGTAATTGATCTAGAGAATCCTTGACCTAATCTAAGACAACAATTGATTAGATTTAGTCAATTCTTTAATTAAGTCCATCTTTAATCTAACCATAGGTCTAACCCAATTAATGGACCTAATTTCTACTAACCCATTAACCCAATGTGTTATGATTTGTGTCTTAGGTTCTTCAATTCACAATCCTAGAACCTAATCAAACAACTTCTTAATTCTTAATTAAGTTTTGGGCTGAGGGTTGGGTTTGGCTTTTCAAAAAATAATTTTCATATTTGTAAAATAATTTTACAATATGATTCTACCAACCATATTGCATATTTGATTTATAATCAAGATACAAGTGAAATAAACATGAAACTACTTTAGATCTAATCTAAACAGGTTCTTGTAATTGAAACAGTTTCAACTTTAAATAATTTTTTGCACAAAAATTATTAACAAAGAGATTTTATTTTAGATTTAAATACCTTTTAAATCTAATAAATCATAAATTTAATCTAGATCATATCTAATAAATTTATGATTAAAAATAGATCTACACGAACTAGGACAACCTTTGCACTGTAAGGGGTAAACCTTACAGCAGGACAACCTTGCAGTTCGTGATTGATCTAAAATTTTAATTTTAGATTTAAAAATCAGATTATAAATTAAATCTAATCTAAGAAATAATCTAAGCATGTATAAATAATCATGTAATAAAGAATCTAGGCTCTGATACCAATTGTAGGAACCAGATCTAGGGTTTCAGGGTTAGAGCTTGAAACCTTTTCAAGATCATACAGCGGAAGACTAAAATAAATCAAAATTTATTTTTTAAAATCAAAAAATCTCTAGATCTAAGATTCTATTACATTATTATTACATAGCATTAAATCAGAAATTAAAATATATAAATATAGTATGAACTACATGTTGATCATATCAACATGTTTCTATACCACATCTAATGTATGTATTAAACAATAGATCAGATCTATTACCTTGCAAGTTAGACGCTCTAACATTGCTGATCCGGGCTTAAGGATGATGTTGCAAGCCGCACACACGTCCGGCCTCTAGGAGTCATCCACACGAGCCCACGAATCTCGATCAGAAGTCCTACTTCAGGAAATCAGCATAGTATGCTAGTACTGCGCTGATCCTTCTTTGATGGTTGATCAGGTGCCTCCTTCTTCTTGATTTGGACTCTTCCAAAGATGAAAAGTAGAAAGAGGAGTTTCAGATCTGAGACACTCTCAGGAAACTCAAGATAGAGGGAGGAAAGATATGAAAACAAAACCCTAGAAGAAGACCCTCTTCTTCTTCACATTTTTCTCTCTAAACATCCAAACTTGCATCTTTTATATCTCCACGACCCAAAGGTATTTCTCTTTGATTTTTGGCTGGCACAAAGGTCTCTCAAATCTCTGACTTCACCTAAAATTTTATGAAGAAAATCATCTTATATAGAGAGATATGATAGAGTCCTTGTCTAGGTCAAACACCTAGTTAAGGCTTATCCAAACATGGCAAGTTAAGGGACGCCCAACTCTTGAGCACCTCCTCCATATTTTTGTGCATGGATCACCAGAAAAGGGTGCACAATGTAAATCCTAAAATCCATAAAAATTCTAAAAAAATTTTGGATAAATTTGGTGCAAAATTGAAAAGAGTTTTAGATTTCTAAAACTCTATCTCATAGAATTCGAAATCCAAACTTATTCCTTTTAGATTTGATCCAAACCACCTTCCATGTAAGAAAGAAGAGAGGAGACCTTTTGTGAACGTGGGAGAGATCTGGGAGAGGACTTTTGTTGCACAAAATAAGTAGAGATTGGCGTTGAATAAGAGAGAGGGCGTGGAGAAGGTTTATGTGGCGCAAGGTGGAATCCTAGTCTTACTAGGATTATGTCTTATGACTTGTTTTAATTTGGTTTTCCAAACCAAATCAAATCAAAATTAGATCAACCCAATTAAAATAGATCTTAACCCAATTAAGAACCTAATTTAATCATATTAAATTAGATTTAAATCTGATTTAATTTTCTAATCAAATTAGAAGTTAGATTGACCCAAGTCCTAGTTGAACTAGGACTAGTTTTTCCTTGCACTTGGCTTATCCAATAAACCAATTGGACTTGATCCAATCAAGCCCAAACTAAATCTAATTAAATTATATTTAATTAAACTTAATCTCAGCCCATTGGCTTAATCAAATTAAGTCAATTAGCAATCGAATTGCTAATCGATCCTCCTGCAACACTTGCACTGGGTTAAATGTCAATCGTATTGATCATTTAACCCTAGAATGATTCTTAATCGTTGATCAACCATCCGATCGGATCATGAACTCTAATGTGTGTGACCTCATAGGTCCGAACCTAAGCCGATAGCATAAAATAAATTTCTATACCAATCGAAGTGACCATCTAGCAATGGTACCTGACGATCGGATAGGTCGAATGTGTAGAACAACATCCTTAGAACCCATGCGGATATAGTTTTCATATAATTCATCCCCTTGACCAAAATGATCATAGGACACCCCAAAGTTCAACTGTCAACTCTGATCAGGTTGTCCACATTGTATTTCAAAATATCAATCCATCTAATGGATTATCCTGGCCAAGGTTTTGCTAAATTGAAATACAGTGACTCATTCTTCTCCAACTCTTGGAGTGGTCAATCCCATCTCGATCACACTCTGACTTCGCAAGTACTTGACTGTGCCCAGAAGCCTTCCATCCCTGAATTAGAAATTCAGTTAGTCCAGTACCAAAGCACAGTGAGTTGCTTGCAAGTCACTGAGGCGATCTCAAGTCTAAGGGACACTTATACCTATATCCCATCAGAGACATTCTCGACAGCAGAATACTCTGGAGTTGGTCACGTTCATGATGATGTATCCTTACATCTCACCTGTATGCCAA